>NC_140174.1:100089954-100115789 GCF_963971535.1 Notolepis coatsorum | reverse complement strand
AGAAGAAAATGAGGTCACAGTGTTCGGTATAGACATATGTACAATGTTCTGAGTTACCATATAATATACAATACTATGCAGTGTACTAATGTACAGTACTATATAGTGCAAAGCAGAAATGGGATGAGGTACAATTTAGGTACAATTTACAGTAAGGTGTACGAGTTGTAGTGCAATCCTTCATCAATAAATATAAAGTGTGGGGAGTGGGTGCTACAGTGTGTTTGTTTAAAGTGGGTGTGTGCTATAAAGTGTGTGGAGTGGGGTGCTACAGTGTGTTTGTTTAAAGTGAGTGTGTGCGTGTGGATGTGTGTGCTATGTGCGTTTGGTGGTTGTTGTTGTGTAGTGTTCATTGTTCGTTTAGCAGCCTGATGGCCTGGGGATAGAAGCTTCTTCTGAGTCTTTCTGTGCTCGCCTTGAGACTCCGGTATGGTGAAGAGGTACGTTTTTAGCTTATTTCTAATGTCCATAGGTAGTGTGTTCCATAACTTTGGTGCATAGTTAGCAAAGGCTGCATCCCTGATTTTCTTTAGACTGTGGCTTGGAACCTTCAATAGACCAGTAGTAGATGATCGCAATGTTTATACTTCTAAATGTTACCAGAAGCCAGTGTAGGTTACTTACTTGTAACTTCGGGTTTGATCCAAGGAGTAAGTTGCCCCATATTGCTCTGTAACATTTCTCTTTTTGTTATAGGACCGACTAGTAGGATTTCAGTTTTGCCCTCATTTAATTTTAGGAAGTTGTTCGTCATCAATTTGTTTATTGCTAAGAGACAGGCGGAAATGGAGTTTATAGCTGTGTGATCATTTGGTTCAGCGGAGATGTACAATTGTGTGTCATCTGCGTAACTATGGAAACATACATTGTGCTTTCTAATGATGTCTCCTCAATGTTCAATGTTCAATGCAATGTTCAATGCAAGTAAAGCACTTTAAACTTTAAGTATGACTAAATGCTTTCTTGACTATATATATAGTAACTGTTCCAAAATGCATATATTTCTATGTATTTTAGGGGTTTGGGTGGCTAGCTCTTTTTAATATAAATGTCAGATTGTTTTATTTATTTCATAGATTTCTATGCATTTCAGGAGTTTGGGGGGCTGGCTCCCCAAAATAATTAAATAACATAAACCTAACCTAACCCTAAAACCGAAATAAAGTTAGTTAAAAATAGTTACAAAATCCACCCATTTTTGCCCACAAACCGGCCAAAACCGGCCAATTTTTTTTCTGTATCATAGTTTTTGGTGCCCTTCTGTGCCCTACTGAAGTGCTGGGTCTAGATACGCCCCTGCTCCAGATTATCCCACTGGTGTGGGTATGATTAATGATTCATGTGAAATATGAATGTTCGAGTGAGGGGATATGGGCTGTTAAAATCTGTATTGCAGTAAAGATCATGGTGGTGGTAAATTAAAGCTCAGTCATCAGCCAAAAGCTGGCAACTCTTAGCATGGAGGCTGCCTGGCAGCAGGGCTGTCAGTTCCACCAGACACTTGGCAGGTGTTCTTGAAATCTGTCTATTGTATTCTAGCATTCAATTCAATTCAATTCAGCCAGTAAACATCTTTGAGTAATTAGTGACATCTCTTGGGTGCCACTGGGTGGACATGCCACTGGGTGGACATGCCACTGGGTGGCCGTTTTAACCCTTTCACTGCCACACTACCAAAGGGTTAACCCTTTCACTGCGACAATACAGAACCGTCTGTAGTGTGGTAGTGAAAGGATTAACCTTCCGTAGTGTGGTTTTGAAAGGGTTAATCCAAAACACCTTATAGTACCATAACTGCATACATCTTTAGCTGTGGGAATTGAACCCCTGAACCCTGGCAGTGTTAATGCCATGCTGTATCCATTGAGCTATAAAGATCCACTAATGGCCGACATGTCCAATGATGTGTGCATTACCTGTGTGCGAAGGCCAACGCGTTCTGCGAAGGCTCCGGGCGGGTCTCTGAGTTGGGAGTCAGCTCACAGATGTCCTCTGTACCGTTGATGTTCTCCATGGTGGGAGGAGTCACAGGGGTCACGGGTGACGCGAGCTCGCCTACAGGGGACTCCTGGACATGATGCAAAGACGTTACGGCGTTACCGTAAATCAATTAATCAGTCACTCACTCACTCAATCGATCAATCTATCATCTGTAATTAGATTCTAGTTTTACATGACTGATTTCTAACGGCGGTTGCACACGACACGCTGTCCATCATATAATTATGAAAGCAAAACAACAACATTTGCTTTAATAAGTTGCAGCGTAACTGTATACTTTGAATCTTTTCTTATGAAGGTTTAGCGGTTGAATCATCTCCCTCCATGAGTGAGAAAGAGAAACAGACAGTCAGCAAGAGACGCGAGATGGAGAGAGAAAATGTGATAAGTCTCTTGTGAAGTGAAGTCTCTTGTACCAATAATTTAGGCACTAAATATTGTGTGTGTGCCATTTCTAGTGTGCAGTTCTAGATGCCTATAGGATATTAAGGTAGCTTGCTAAAGCATAGTGAAGGATGTCGAGGTTTTTCAATGTATGTAATGTATAGTACTACTAACATCAACGGTACAGAGGACATCTGTCAGCTGACTCCCAACTCAGAGACCCGCCCGGAGCCTTCGCAGAACGCATTGGCCTTCGCACACAGGTAATGCACACATCATTGGACATGTCGGCCAATGTTGTTTTATTGGATTCTATTATATGTTGTACTACTGTATTGCACATCGTTGCGGGCAAGACCACCCGCATTTCATTGTATACTTGTATGCCATGACAAATAAAACTCTTGACTTGACTTGACTTGACTTGACTATTGGGGGAGATGACAGCATCTAACGGTGCTAGGTCAGAAAGGTAGGTGTGCATGGAGGAGGACGGTAGAGAGAATCAGTCTGTCAGCAGCAGACTAAGAGAGCCCAGGGCTTCAAGGTAATTTAGCTTGTTAAACATAAACACTGATAGGGACAGAGAACAGTACAGGAATGGTCAGAGAGAGAGTTTGACATCATTAGAAACGGCAGTTTAATGTGTGTTAAAGGTTAAAAGCAGTTGCCATGGCAGCGTCACATAGTAACGAGGAAAGGTGGGCGGGCCCCGTTGCTAGGGCGAAGACGTTATGATGTGAGTTTCCTTCCGGGGTAAGTTAGATCTAGACACGAAGCTGACGCGAGCGGACGTTTGATCAGAGACTCTCATCCCTCTCACCCTGGCCGGGGGGGGGGGGGGACGACGACGACGACGACACATCATCGATTAGCTTCGGCTAACGGGAGGGCTTTGGCTAAAGGCAAGGCCTTAGCCACCATTGGACTGAACAGCAGAAGAGACGATAGAATAATAGATTTAGTTCCCAAAGACTTTCTCGAGGACAATACGAAATGCGTAACATCTGAGGCTTTTGTTTATGTAATAAACAACGATTCCAAGAAAGGTACTCCGTTGACAGTGTGAATTATTGTGTTTAGGGATTGCATTAAAGGGGGAATGACCACAATGTACAGCCAGTATGAGAGGATGTCGGAGAAATAAAACACAACGCAGGGACCACGAGAGCCAACCATGAAGAAGTGATAAGGGGCTGATTGTGGTTTTGCCAGAATCTAACAATAGGGAAATTACAGAATTACAGATTAACACCTTATCTTCATATCCCACACAACCGCACAATTATACGAGAGACTAATCATTTAGCAGCCGTACATAAACGCATAAAACACAACTATTAGGATTTGGTGCTGGTGACACAATACAATCCCACAATTGCACGCAGGCCGTACATCCCTGATGGGGGAAGTGAGAGATAAGAGGAAGATTAAGTCTGGCGTTACATTCTGCTCTCCGTAGTCATTAACCATTTCACTACCACACTACAGAAGGTTAACCCCTTCACTACCACACTACAGACGGTTAACCTTGGGGAGCGCTTTGAGTGTCTAGAAAAGCGCTATATAAATGTAATGAATGGAACACTCCCCCATGTTACAGTCCTGTCTAATACAGTGTAATGTAACACTCCCCCATGTTACAGTCCTGTCTAATACAGTGTAATGTAACACTCCCCCCATGTTACAGTCCTGTCTAATACAGTGTAATGTAACACTCCCCCCATGTTACAGTCATGTCTAATACAGTGTCATGTAACACTCCCCCATGTTACAGTCCTGTCTAATACAGTGTAATGTAACACTCCCCCCATGTTACAGTCATGTCTAATACAGTGTAATGTAACACTCCCCCCATGTTACAGTCCTGTCTAATACAGTGTAATGTAACACTCCCCCCCATGTTACAGTCCTGTCTAATACAGTGTCATGTAACACTTCCCCTTATGTTACAGTCCTGTCTAATACAGTGTAATGTAACACTCCTCCCATGTTACAGTCCTGTCTAATACAGTGTAATGTAACACTCCTCCCATGTTACAGTCCTGTCTAATACAGTGTCATGTAACACTCCTCCCATGTTACAGTCCTGTCTAATACAGTGTAATGTAACACTCCCCCATGTTACAGTCCTGTCTAATACAGTGTAATGTAACACTCCCCCCATGTTACAGTCCTGTCTAATACAGTGTAATGTAACACTCCTCCCATGTTACAGTCCTGTCTAATACAGTGTCATGTAACACTCCTCCCATGTTACAGTCCTGTCTAATACAGTGTAATGTAACACTCCCCCATGTTACAGTCCTGTCTAATACAGTGTAATGTAACACTCCCCCCATGTTACAGTCCTGTCTAATACAGTGTAATGTAACACTCCTCCCATGTTAGAGTCCTGTCTAATACAGTGTAATGTAACACTTCCCCTTATGTTACAGTCCTGTCTAATACAGTGTCATGTAACACTCCCCCCCATGTTACAGTCCTGTCTAATACAGTGTAATGTAACACTCCCCCCCATGTTACAGTCCTGTCTAATACAGTGTAATGTAACACTCCCCCCATGTTACAGTCCTGTCTAATACAGTGTAATGTAACACTCCCCCCATGTTACAGTCCTGTCTAATACAGTGTCATGTAACACTCCCCCCATGTTACAGTCCTGTCTAATACAGTGTCATGTAACACTCCTCCCATGTTACAGTCCTGTCTAATACAGTGTCATGTAACACTCCCCCCATGTTACAGTCCTGTCTAATACAGTGTAATGTAACACTCCTCCCATGTTACAGTCCTGTCTAATACAGTGTAATGTAACACTCCTCCCATGTTACAGTCCTGTCTAATACAGTGTCATGTAACACTCCTCCCCATGTTACAGTCCTGTCTAATACAGTGTAATGTAACACTCCCCCCATGTTACAGTCCTGTCTAATACAGTGTAATGTAACACTCCTCCCATGTTACAGTCCTGTCTAATACAGTGTAATGTAACACTCCTCCCATGTTACAGTCCTGTCTAATACAGTGTCATGTAACACTCCCCCATGTTACAGTCCTGTCTAATACAGTGTCATGTAACACTCCTCCCATGTTACAGTCCTGTCTAATACAGTGTAATGTAACACTCCCCCCATGTTACAGTCCTGTCTAATACAGTGTAATGTAACACTCCTCCCATGTTACAGTCCTGTCTAATACAGTGTAATGTAACACTCCCCCCCATGTTACAGTCCTGTCTAATACAGTGTAATGTAACACTCCCCCCATGTTACAGTCCTGTCTAATACAGTGTCATGTAACACTCCTCCCATGTTACAGTCCTGTCTAATACAGTGTCATGTAACACTCCCCCCATGTTACAGTCCTGTCTAATACAGTGTAATGTAACACTCCCCCCATGTTACAGTCCTGTCTAATACAGTGTAATGTAACACTCCCCCATGTTACAGTCATGTCTAATACAGTGTCATGTAACACTCCTCCCCATGTTACAGTCCTGTCTAATACAGTGTCATGTAACACTCCCCCCATGTTACAGTCCTGTCTAATACAGTGTCATGTAACACTCCCCCCATGTTACAGTCCTGTCTAATACAGTGTAATGTAACACTCCTCCCATGTTACAGTCCTGTCTAATACAGTGTCATGTAACACTCCCCCCCATGTTACAGTCCTGTCTAATACAGTGTCATGTAACACTCCTCCCATGTGACAGTCCTGTCTAATACAGTGTCATGTAACACTCCCCCCATGTTACAGTCCTGTCTAATACAGTGTAATGTAACACTCCCCCCCATGTTACAGTCCTGTCTAATACAGTGTCATGTAACACTCCCCCCATGTTACAGTCCTGTCTAATACAGTGTCATGTAACACTCCCCCCATGTTACAGTCCTGTCTAATACAGTGTCATGTAACACTCCCCCCATGTTACAGTCCTGTCTAATACAGTGTCATGTAACACTCCCCCCATGTTACAGTCCTGTCTAATACAGTGTAATGTAACACTCCTCCCATGTGACAGTCCTGTCTAATACAGTGTAATGTAACACTCCCCCCCATGTTACAGTCCTGTCTAATACAGTGTAATGTAACACTCCTCCCATGTTACAGTCCTGTCTAATACAGTGTCATGTAACACTCCCCCATGTTACAGTCCTGTCTAATACAGTGTAATGTAACACTCCCCCCATGTTACAGTCCTGTCTAATACAGTGTCATGTAACACTCCTCCCATGTTACAGTCCTGTCTAATACAGTGTCATGTAACACTCCTCCCATGTTACAGTCCTGTCTAATACAGTGTCATGTAACACTCCTCCCATGTTACAGTCCTGTCTAATACAGTGTAATGTAACACTTCCCCCCATGTTACAGTCCTGTCTAATACAGTGTAATGTAACACTCCCCCATGTTACAGTCCTGTCTAATACAGTGTCATGTAACACTCCTCCCATGTTACAGTCCTGTCTAATACAGTGTAATGTAACACTCCCCCCCATGTTACAGTCCTGTCTAATACAGTGTCATGTAACACTCCTCCCATGTTACAGTCCTGTCTAATACAGTGTAATGTAACACTCCTCCCATGTTACAGTCATGTCTAATACAGTGTCATGTAACACTCCCCCCATGTTACAGTCCTGTCTAATACAGTGTAATGTAACACTCCCCCATGTTACAGTCATGTCTAATACAGTGTCATGTAACACTCCTCCCCATGTTACAGTCCTGTCTAATACAGTGTCATGTAACACTCCCCCATGTTACAGTCCTGTCTAATACAGTGTAATGTAACACTCCTCCCATGTTACAGTCCTGTCTAATACAGTGTCATGTAACACTCCCCCATGTAACACTCCTCCCATGTGACAGTCCTGTCTAATACAGTGTAATGTAACACTCCTCCCATGTTACAGTCCTGTCTAATACAGTGTCATGTAACACTCCTCCCATGTTACAGTCCTGTCTAATACAGTGTAATGTAACACTCCCCCATGTTACAGTCCTGTCTAATACAGTGTCATGTAACACTCCTCCCATGTTACAGTCCTGTCTAATACAGTGTAATGTAACACTCCTCCCATGTTACAGTCCTGTCTAATACAGTGTAATGTAACACTCCCCCCCATGTTACAGTCCTGTCTAATACAGTGTCATGTAACACTCCCCCCATGTGACAGTCCTGTCTAATACAATGTCATGTAACACTCCTCCCATGTTACAGTCCTGTCTAATACAGTGTCATGTAACACTCCCCCCCATGTTACAGTCCTGTCTAATACAGTGTAATGTAACACTTCCCCCCATGTTACAGTCCTGTCTAATACAGTGTCATGTAACACTCCTCCCATGTTACAGTCCTGTCTAATACAGTGTCATGTAACACTCCCCCCCATGTTACAGTCCTGTCTAATACAGTGTAATGTAACACTCCTCCCATGTTACAGTCCTGTCTAATACAGTGTCATGTAACACTCCCCCCCATGTTACAGTCCTGTCTAATACAGTGTAATGTAACACTCCCCCCCATGTTACAGTCCTGTCTAATACAGTGTAATGTAACACTCCCCCCCATGTTACAGTCCTGTCTAATACAGTGTCATGTAACACTCCCCCCCATGTTACAGTCCTGTCTAATACAGTGTCATGTAACACACCTCCCATGTTACAGTCCTGTCTAATACAGTGTAATGTAACACTCCTCCCCATGTTACAGTCCTGTCTAATACAGTGTAATGTAACACTTCCCCCATGTTACAGTCCTGTCTAATACAGTGTAATGTAACACTCCTCCCATGTTACAGTCCTGTCTAATACAGTGTAATGTAACACTCCTCCCATGTTACAGTCCTGTCTAATACAGTGTAATGTAACACTCCCCCCATGTTACAGTCCTGTCTAATACAGTGTCATGTAACACTCCCCCCCATGTTACAGTCCTGTCTAATACAGTGTAATGTAACACTCCCCACATGTTACAGTCCTGTCTAATACAGTGTAATGTAACACTCCCCCCATGTTACAGTCCTGTCTAATACAGTGTAATGTAACACTCCCCCCATGTTACAGTCCTGTCTAATACAGTGTAATGTAACACTCCCCCCCATGTTACAGTCCTGTCTAATACAGTGTCATGTAACACTCCCCCCCATGTTACAGTCCTGTCTAATACAGTGTCATGTAACACTCCTCCCATGTTACAGTCCTGTCTAATACAGTGTAATGTAACACTCCCCCCATGTTACAGTCCTGTCTAATACAGTGTCATGTAACACTCCCCCATGTTACAGTCCTGTCTAATACAGTGTAATGTAACACTCCTCCCATGTTACAGTCCTGTCTAATACAGTGTCATGTAACACTCCCCCATGTTACAGTCCTGTCTAATACAGTGTCATGTAACACTCCCCCCCATGTTACAGTCATGTCTAATACAGTGTAATGTAACACTCCCCCCATGTTACAGTCCTGTCTAATACAGTGTAATGTAACACTCCTCCCATGTTACAGTCCTGTCTAATACAGTGTAATGTAACACTCCCCCCCATGTTACAGTCCTGTCTAATACAGTGTCATGTAACACTCCCCCCCATGTGACAGTCCTGTCTAATACAGTGTCATGTAACACTCCTCCCATGTTACAGTCCTGTCTAATACAGTGTCATGTAACACTCCCCCCATGTTACAGTCCTGTCTAATACAGTGTCATGTAACACTCCTCCCATGTTACAGTCCTGTCTAATACAGTGTAATGTAACACTTCCCCTTATGTTACAGTCCTGTCTAATACAGTGTCATGTAACACTCCCCCCCATGTTACAGTCCTGTCTAATACAGTGTAATGTAACACTCCCCCCCATGTTACAGTCCTGTCTAATACAGTGTAATGTAACACTCCCCCCATGTTACAGTCCTGTCTAATACAGTGTAATGTAACACTCCCCCCATGTTACAGTCCTGTCTAATACAGTGTCATGTAACACTCCCCCCATGTTACAGTCCTGTCTAATACAGTGTCATGTAACACTCCTCCCATGTTACAGTCCTGTCTAATACAGTGTCATGTAACACTCCCCCCATGTTACAGTCCTGTCTAATACAGTGTAATGTAACACTCCTCCCATGTTACAGTCCTGTCTAATACAGTGTAATGTAACACTCCCCCATGTTACAGTCCTGTCTAATACAGTGTAATGTAACACTCCCCCATGTTACAGTCCTGTCTAATACAGTGTAATGTAACACTCCTCCCATGTTACAGTCCTGTCTAATACAGTGTCATGTAACACTCCTCCCCATGTTACAGTCCTGTCTAATACAGTGTAATGTAACACTCCCCCCATGTTACAGTCCTGTCTAATACAGTGTAATGTAACACTCCTCCCATGTTACAGTCCTGTCTAATACAGTGTAATGTAACACTCCTCCCATGTTACAGTCCTGTCTAATACAGTGTCATGTAACACTCCCCCATGTTACAGTCCTGTCTAATACAGTGTCATGTAACACTCCTCCCATGTTACAGTCCTGTCTAATACAGTGTAATGTAACACTCCCCCCATGTTACAGTCCTGTCTAATACAGTGTAATGTAACACTCCTCCCATGTTACAGTCCTGTCTAATACAGTGTAATGTAACACTCCCCCCCATGTTACAGTCCTGTCTAATACAGTGTAATGTAACACTCCCCCCATGTTACAGTCCTGTCTAATACAGTGTCATGTAACACTCCTCCCATGTTACAGTCCTGTCTAATACAGTGTCATGTAACACTCCCCCCATGTTACAGTCCTGTCTAATACAGTGTAATGTAACACTCCCCCCATGTTACAGTCCTGTCTAATACAGTGTAATGTAACACTCCCCCATGTTACAGTCATGTCTAATACAGTGTCATGTAACACTCCTCCCCATGTTACAGTCCTGTCTAATACAGTGTCATGTAACACTCCCCCCATGTTACAGTCCTGTCTAATACAGTGTCATGTAACACTCCCCCCATGTTACAGTCCTGTCTAATACAGTGTAATGTAACACTCCTCCCATGTTACAGTCCTGTCTAATACAGTGTCATGTAACACTCCCCCCCATGTTACAGTCCTGTCTAATACAGTGTCATGTAACACTCCTCCCATGTGACAGTCCTGTCTAATACAGTGTCATGTAACACTCCCCCCATGTTACAGTCCTGTCTAATACAGTGTAATGTAACACTCCCCCCCATGTTACAGTCCTGTCTAATACAGTGTCATGTAACACTCCCCCCATGTTACAGTCCTGTCTAATACAGTGTCATGTAACACTCCCCCCATGTTACAGTCCTGTCTAATACAGTGTCATGTAACACTCCCCCCATGTTACAGTCCTGTCTAATACAGTGTCATGTAACACTCCCCCCATGTTACAGTCCTGTCTAATACAGTGTAATGTAACACTCCTCCCATGTGACAGTCCTGTCTAATACAGTGTAATGTAACACTCCCCCCCATGTTACAGTCCTGTCTAATACAGTGTAATGTAACACTCCTCCCATGTTACAGTCCTGTCTAATACAGTGTCATGTAACACTCCCCCATGTTACAGTCCTGTCTAATACAGTGTAATGTAACACTCCCCCCATGTTACAGTCCTGTCTAATACAGTGTCATGTAACACTCCTCCCATGTTACAGTCCTGTCTAATACAGTGTCATGTAACACTCCTCCCATGTTACAGTCCTGTCTAATACAGTGTCATGTAACACTCCTCCCATGTTACAGTCCTGTCTAATACAGTGTAATGTAACACTTCCCCCCATGTTACAGTCCTGTCTAATACAGTGTAATGTAACACTCCCCCATGTTACAGTCCTGTCTAATACAGTGTCATGTAACACTCCTCCCATGTTACAGTCCTGTCTAATACAGTGTAATGTAACACTCCCCCCCATGTTACAGTCCTGTCTAATACAGTGTCATGTAACACTCCTCCCATGTTACAGTCCTGTCTAATACAGTGTAATGTAACACTCCTCCCATGTTACAGTCATGTCTAATAGTGTCATGTAACACTCCCCCCATGTTACAGTCCTGTCTAATACAGTGTAATGTAACACTCCCCCATGTTACAGTCATGTCTAATACAGTGTCATGTAACACTCCTCCCCATGTTACAGTCCTGTCTAATACAGTGTCATGTAACACTCCCCCATGTTACAGTCCTGTCTAATACAGTGTAATGTAACACTCCTCCCATGTTACAGTCCTGTCTAATACAGTGTCATGTAACACTCCCCCATGTAACACTCCTCCCATGTGACAGTCCTGTCTAATACAGTGTAATGTAACACTCCTCCCATGTTACAGTCCTGTCTAATACAGTGTCATGTAACACTCCTCCCATGTTACAGTCCTGTCTAATACAGTGTAATGTAACACTCCCCCATGTTACAGTCCTGTCTAATACAGTGTCATGTAACACTCCTCCCATGTTACAGTCCTGTCTAATACAGTGTAATGTAACACTCCTCCCATGTTACAGTCCTGTCTAATACAGTGTAATGTAACACTCCCCCCCATGTTACAGTCCTGTCTAATACAGTGTCATGTAACACTCCCCCCATGTGACAGTCCTGTCTAATACAATGTCATGTAACACTCCTCCCATGTTACAGTCCTGTCTAATACAGTGTCATGTAACACTCCCCCATGTTACAGTCCTGTCTAATACAGTGTCATGTAACACTCCTCCCATGTTACAGTCCTGTCTAATACAGTGTAATGTAACACTCCTCCCATGTTACAGTCCTGTCTAATACAGTGTAATGTAACACTCCCCCCCATGTTACAGTCCTGTCTAATACAGTGTCATGTAACACTCCCCCCATGTGACAGTCCTGTCTAATACAATGTCATGTAACACTCCTCCCATGTTACAGTCCTGTCTAATACAGTGTCATGTAACACTCCCCCCCATGTTACAGTCCTGTCTAATACAGTGTAATGTAACACTTCCCCCCATGTTACAGTCCTGTCTAATACAGTGTCATGTAACACTCCTCCCATGTTACAGTCCTGTCTAATACAGTGTCATGTAACACTCCTCCCATGTTACAGTCCTGTCTAATACAGTGTCATGTAACACTCCTCCCATGTTACAGTCCTGTCTAATACAGTGTAATGTAACACTCCCCCATGTAACACTCCTCCCATGTGACAGTCCTGTCTAATACAGTGTAATGTAACACTCCTCCCATGTTACAGTCCTGTCTAATACAGTGTCATGTAACACTCCTCCCATGTTACAGTCCTGTCTAATACAGTGTAATGTAACACTCCCCCATGTTACAGTCCTGTCTAATACAGTGTCATGTAACACTCCTCCCATGTTACAGTCCTGTCTAATACAGTGTAATGTAACACTCCTCCCATGTTACAGTCCTGTCTAATACAGTGTAATGTAACACTCCCCCCCATGTTACAGTCCTGTCTAATACAGTGTCATGTAACACTCCCCCCATGTGACAGTCCTGTCTAATACAATGTCATGTAACACTCCTCCCATGTTACAGTCCTGTCTAATACAGTGTCATGTAACACTCCCCCATGTTACAGTCCTGTCTAATACAGTGTCATGTAACACTCCTCCCATGTTACAGTCCTGTCTAATACAGTGTAATGTAACACTCCTCCCATGTTACAGTCCTGTCTAATACAGTGTAATGTAACACTCCCCCCCATGTTACAGTCCTGTCTAATACAGTGTCATGTAACACTCCCCCCATGTGACAGTCCTGTCTAATACAATGTCATGTAACACTCCTCCCATGTTACAGTCCTGTCTAATACAGTGTCATGTAACACTCCCCCCCATGTTACAGTCCTGTCTAATACAGTGTAATGTAACACTTCCCCCCATGTTACAGTCCTGTCTAATACAGTGTCATGTAACACTCCTCCCATGTTACAGTCCTGTCTAATACAGTGTCATGTAACACTCCCCCCCATGTTACAGTCCTGTCTAATACAGTGTAATGTAACACTCCTCCCATGTTACAGTCCTGTCTAATACAGTGTCATGTAACACTCCCCCCCATGTTACAGTCCTGTCTAATACAGTGTAATGTAACACTCCCCCCCATGTTACAGTCCTGTCTAATACAGTGTAATGTAACACTCCCCCCCATGTTACAGTCCTGTCTAATACAGTGTCATGTAACACTCCCCCCCATGTTACAGTCCTGTCTAATACAGTGTCATGTAACACACCTCCCATGTTACAGTCCTGTCTAATACAGTGTAATGTAACACTCCTCCCCATGTTACAGTCCTGTCTAATACAGTGTAATGTAACACTTCCCCCATGTTACAGTCCTGTCTAATACAGTGTAATGTAACACTCCTCCCATGTTACAGTCCTGTCTAATACAGTGTAATGTAACACTCCTCCCATGTTACAGTCCTGTCTAATACAGTGTAATGTAACACTCCCCCCATGTTACAGTCCTGTCTAATACAGTGTCATGTAACACTCCCCCCCATGTTACAGTCCTGTCTAATACAGTGTAATGTAACACTCCCCACATGTTACAGTCCTGTCTAATACAGTGTAATGTAACACTCCCCCCATGTTACAGTCCTGTCTAATACAGTGTAATGTAACACTCCCCCCATGTTACAGTCCTGTCTAATACAGTGTAATGTAACACTCCCCCCCATGTTACAGTCCTGTCTAATACAGTGTCATGTAACACTCCCCCCCATGTTACAGTCCTGTCTAATACAGTGTCATGTAACACTCCTCCCATGTTACAGTCCTGTCTAATACAGTGTAATGTAACACTCCCCCCATGTTACAGTCCTGTCTAATACAGTGTCATGTAACACTCCCCCATGTTACAGTCCTGTCTAATACAGTGTAATGTAACACTCCTCCCATGTTACAGTCCTGTCTAATACAGTGTCATGTAACACTCCCCCATGTTACAGTCCTGTCTAATACAGTGTCATGTAACACTCCCCCCCATGTTACAGTCATGTCTAATACAGTGTAATGTAACACTCCCCCCATGTTACAGTCCTGTCTAATACAGTGTAATGTAACACTCCTCCCATGTTACAGTCCTGTCTAATACAGTGTAATGTAACACTCCCCCCCATGTTACAGTCCTGTCTAATACAGTGTCATGTAACACTCCCCCCCATGTGACAGTCCTGTCTAATACAGTGTCATGTAACACTCCTCCCATGTTACAGTCCTGTCTAATACAGTGTCATGTAACACTCCCCCCATGTTACAGTCCTGTCTAATACAGTGTCATGTAACACTCCTCCCATGTTACAGTCCTGTCTAATACAGTGTAATGTAACACTCCCCCCCATGTTACAGTCCTGTCTAATACAGTGTAATGTAACACTCCCCCCCATGTTACAGTCCTGTCTAATACAGTGTAATGTAACACTCCCCCCATGTTACAGTCCTGTCTAATACAGTGTAATGTAACACTTCCCCCCATGTTACAGTCCTGTCTAATACAGTGTAATGTAACACTCCTCCCCATGTTACAGTCCTGTCTAATACAGTGTCATGTAACACTTCCCCCATGTTACAGTCATGTCTAATACAGTGTAATGTAACACTCCCCCCCATGTTACAGTCCTGTCTAATACAGTGTCATGTAACACTCCCCCCCATGTTACAGTCCTGTCTAATACAGTGTCATGTAACACTCCCCCCCATGTTACAGTCCTGTCTAATACAGTGTAATGTAACACTCCCCCCCATGTTACAGTCCTGTCTAATACAGTGTCATGTAACACTCCTCCCATGTTACAGTCCTGTCTAATACAGTGTAATGTAACACTCCCCCCATGTTACAGTCCTGTCTAATACAGTGTAATGTAACACTCCCCCCATGTTACAGTCCTGTCTAATACAGTGTAATGTAACACTCCTCCCATGTTACAGTCCTGTCTAATACAGTGTAATGTAACACTCCCCCCATGTTACAGTCCTGTCTAATACAGTGTAATGTACCTGGCGGGAAAAAAATCTAATCTACGAATTCCAATCTGGCTTCAGAACATCCCACTCCACTGACACATGCCTTCTCTATTTGAACGACCACATCAAACAAGAGGTGGACGCAGGCAAATACTGCGGCATGGTCATGCTGGACCTACAAAAGGCCTTTGACACGGTCAATCACTCCATTCTGATTGACAAGCTAAAAGCAATTGGTTTTGATAGTCTATCAGTGAGCTGGATACAATCCTACCTGGAGGGGAGAGAACAGATGGTGGAGGTAAACGGTACCCTATCCCCCCCCCTCACAGTGAGCTGTGGTGTTCCACAAGGAAGCATACTAGGACCGCTACTGTTCCTAATTTATGCAAATGACATGTCGTCAGCTTGTGACTGCAACTTGTTCCTGTTTGCGGACGACTCAGCCCTGCTGGTCTCTGACAAGAACAAGTTACAGGTTGAAAAAACCCTCAGCTCGGAACTATGCAGAATCTGCATATGGCTCGCTGATAACAAACTATCATTACACATGGGCAAAACAGAGTCCATTCTCTTCGGTTCAAATAACAAACTCAGCAAGACCGACGGCTTCTCAGTTACAGTGGGTGACAATATTGTCACAAGGAAAGATGAAATTACCTACCTGGGTTCCATCCTAGAGGCTAATCTCTCCTGTGACAAAATGGCATCCAATGTAATAAAAAAAGTCAACCAACGAACTCGATTCTTGTACCGGATCTCCTCTCTGGTAAACAAGAACACCCTGAAGACTCTGGCAGGAGCACTCATTCAGGGGTACTACGACTATGCTTGCACCTCATGGTACCAAAGCACCTCAAAGGCGCTAAAAACAAAATTACAAACATCTCAAAACAAACTGGTCAGACTACTGCTTGACCTTACTCCTAGAACCCACCTCACCCCTGCCCACTTCGACAACCTAGGATGGCTTAGAGTAGACGACAGAGTACAACAACTTGCAATGGGCATGGTCTACAAGATACACTACACGACCAAGGTACCCATGTACATGTCAAAATACTTCCCAAAGGTCAGTGAATACCACGATCACAACACCAGAGGGAGCTCCACAAATCATGTTAAACCCAGATTCGGCTCAAACAAGGGACTAAACACGTTTCGCAACTATGCCACATCAATGTGGAACGCCCTACCCAAAGCTGTAAAGGAATGTGGATCACTACCCACTTTCAAAACCTCTCTCAAGGGACACCTACGGGAGACTGCAATTCAACACTGGCCCCTGTAAATATCCTAACCCAACCCCCTCCAATGTACAGTCATTTACCTAGTATGGTTTTGTCAATAGTTCAATGTACAATTGTGTTTGTTTGTACAGTGTCTCCTCCCCCCCCCTCAATGTACAGTGTTACTTGTTTATACAGTGTGCCCCCCGCCCCTAGCCCCCCCCCCCCCCCCCCCCCCCCCCCCCCCCACCTCCAATGTAAATTACCCAGTATGGTTGTCAATATCCCAATGTACCCAACCCCCCCCACCCAACCTCCTCCAATGTACAGTTTCTACGTCAAATGTATATACTCCCTTTTCTTGACTCCTTCTGTATCACAAACAGTACTGTATTTGCAAATCTGGTATGTCATAAATGTATAGATGTAGCAGTACTGACTATCTGTATGTCATGTATGTCATATATGTCTATATGAATTGAAAATGGGGGACCCTGATGTAAACAAGACAAACGTCTTTCTCAGGTCTGCATCCCCTTAACAATTGTATGTATTGAGCTGTACTGTACTGTACCCATTCTGCAATCTGTTAAATAAAGTTTTCATTCATTCATTCATTCATGTAACACTTCCCCCATGTTACAGTCCTGTCTAATACAGTGTAATGTAACACTCCCCCCATGTTACAGTCCTGTCTAATACAGTGTAATGTAACACTCCCCCATGTTACAGTCCTGTCTAATACAGTGTCATGTAACACTCCCCCCCATGTTACAGTCCTGTCTAATACAGTGTAATGTAACACTCCTCCCATGTTACAGTCCTGTCTAATACAGTGTCATGTAACACTCCTCCCATGTTACAGTCCTGTCTAATACAGTGTAATGTAACACTCCCCCCATGTTACAGTCCTGTCTAATACAGTGTCATGTAACACTCCCCCATGTTACAGTCCTGTCTAATACAGTGTAATGTAACACTCCTCCCATGTTACAGTCCTGTCTAATACAGTGTAATGTAACACTCCTCCCATGTTACAGTCCTGTCTAATACAGTGTCATGTAACACTCCTCCCATGTTACAGTCCTGTCTAATACAGTGTAATGTAACACTCCCCCCCATGTTACAGTCCTGTCTAATACAGTGTAATGTAACACTCCTCCCATGTTACAGTCCTGTCTAATACAGTGTAATGTAACACTCCCCCCCATGTTACAGTCCTGTCTAATACAGTGTCATGTAACACTCCCCCCCATGTTACAGTCCTGTCTAATACAGTGTAATGTAACACTCCCCCCCATGTTACAGTCCTGTCTAATACAGTGTCATGTAACACTCCCCCCCATGTTACAGTCCTGTCTAATACAGTGTAATGTAACACTCCTCCCATGTTACAGTCCTGTCTAATACAGTGTAATGTAACACTCCCCCCATGTTACAGTCCTGTCTAATACAGTGTAATGTAACACTCCTCCCATGTTACAGTCCTGTCTAATACAGTGTAATGTAACACTCCTCCCATGTTACAGTCCTGTCTAATACAGTGTAATGTAACACTCCCCCCATGTTACAGTCCTGTCTAATACAGTGTAATGTAACACTCCTCCCATGTTACAGTCCTGTCTAATACAGTGTAATGTAACACTCCCCCCCATGTTACAGTCCTGTCTAATACAGTGTAATGTAACACTCCCCCATGTTACAGTCCTGTCTAATACAGTGTAATGTAACACTCCCCCCCATGTTACAGTCCTGTCTAATACAGTGTCATGTAACACTCCTCCATGTTACAGTCCTGTCTAATACAGTGTCATGTAACACTCCTCCATGTTACAGTCCTGTCTAATACAGTGTAATGTAACACTCCCCCCCATGTTACAGTCCTGTCTAATACAGTGTAATGTAACACTCCCCCATGTTACAGTCCTGTCTAATACAGTGTAATGTAACACTCCCCCCCATGTTACAGTCCTGTCTAATACAGTGCAATGTAACACTCCTCCCATGTTACAGTCCTGTCTAATACAGTGTCATGTAACACTCCTCCCATGTTACAGTCCTGTCTAATACAGTGTAATGTAACACTCCTCCCATGTTACAGTCCTGTCTAATACAGTGTCATGTAACACTCCTCCCATGTTACAGTCCTGTCTAATACAGTGTCATGTAACACTCCTCCCATGTTACAGTCCTGTCTAATACAGTGTAATGTAACACTCCCCCCCATGTTACAGTCCTGTCAGTGTAATGTAACATCCCCAGAGCATCACTTCCCAAAGTAGGGCATCCACAACATTATTTTAGGTCCTGCAAAGAGTTTCAGAAAGATAATCTAGTTGGTATATTTTCATGTAAGACCTGACATGTTACACTCGTGTTACATTCCTAAATAGACCTATTCATTGTCTTTAGTGGCTTTTTAGCTGTGATCAGTGGCTCGTTAGCCGGTCCACAAAAACATCTCCACCCTCTAGCGGCCCCATGTTTCACCCTAGGAGGCTGAAATTTGGCATCGAGGAACATTTTGTGTTTTTGAAGGTGTGTGTGTGTTCATGCCAATTGGCTAAACGGTGGTAACGGGAGTGGAGTACTGCAAAAAGGTCACGGCTATTGCGAATGTGAGCTTTTTTTTCACCCTATGGTCCTCCACCCGTGTTATATTTTGAACCAGAGGGCCCTCCACCTGTGTTATATTTTGAACCAGAGGGCGCTCCACCTGTGTTATATTTTGAACCAGAGGGCGCTCCACCTGTGTTATATTTTGAACCAGAGGGCGCTCCACCCGTGTTATATTTTGAACCAGAGGGCCCTCCACCGTGTTATATTTTGAACCAGAGGGCGCTCCACCCATGTTATATTTTGAACCAGAAGGTCCTCCACCCGTGTTATATTTTGAACCAGAGGGCGCTCCACCCATGTTATATTTTGAACCAGAGGGCGCTCCACCTGTGTTATATTTTGAACCAGAGGGCGCTCCACCTGTGTTATATTTTGAACCAGAGGGCGCTCCACCCGTGTTATATTTTGAACCAGAGGGCGCTCCACCCGTGTTATATTTTGAACCAGAGGGCCCTCCACCTGTGTTATATTTTGAACCAGAGGGCGCTCCACCCGTGTTATATTTTGAACCAGAGGGCCCTCCACCTGTGTTATATTTTGAACCAGAGGGCGCTCCACCTGTGTTATATTTTGAACCAGAGGGCCCTCCACCCGTGTTATATTTTAGCCCCGCCCCAGCGGCTCACTGCTACACCGGTGTTAAGCGGTGCACGTGCAGCTTTCGACCCCTAGTAAGTTAAAGACATCCCTCCAATGGGAAGTGCCAGGGCGTGCTATACGGTAGTGTTTCTTCCATCTGGATCGCAGCTTTAATAGGACTAGTAATAGAGTGTGGTTCAGCGGGAGGCAGTTCTCCTAGCCTCAGTAATGAGCAGGCTGAGGCATAGACGTCTTTTAACAGCCTTTAGATTAAAGCACAGATTTCTCTAGGGATCCTCCACAGAAACAAGCGAATTCTCTTCCAGATGCAGTTAGATATGCTAAAAATAAAACACAATTCTTAGATTTCCCGTACAGACAAAAGCCTAACATAAATGCTGATTGTGTTTTTTAATGTATGGTAAATGTATAAACGGTTATGTGTTTGTCTCCGTGTGTGGAGGATATGGGAGAGCATTATATAGTCTCCCGTACTCCTTGACTAAAATTCTCAGTTGACAAACATCCATATAATTTTGTCAGTCAATCGTCCATTTAACTGTCAGACCTATAATTTTTCTGTAAACAAATACCATTATGCTTCTTTGAAGTTGCATTGTGTCGCTTTTTTAGGGGGGGAGGTCAAAATTAAGTATTTATCTTTAGTATTGAGTAAAGCATCACTAAAGAAAAACTGGAGCACTGTTTGTGAAATTATCTGTTTGTCTGTGGTGTACTCTGTGGTGTACTCTTCCACCATCTTTACCATACAAAGAAGCACCTTCTAAGCGCAGTGTTGGTTAAATTTATTGCAAACATTGGATCTCATTTGCATACAACGCCCCGCCAGCTCCTTATAAGGAGAGGCTATCCACTGCACTTTTGCACTCTGGTTGGATGCCAAGCTTCTTTTCGTTGTACTGTACTTGTGCTGTATAATGACAATACATTTGAATCTAATCTAATCAAAATAAATAATTTAAAGAGCCCATATTATACCCTTTTCCCAGTTTAAATTTTTCATTTTTGTGTTTCTATTTACAATAATTTGCATGTTTTAAAAAGCAGCTGTGTGTGCAGCACCTCAGGCTGTTTCCTGTCTCTTTAAAGCCCCGTCCCACTGCAGGACATTTCACAGTGGTACATTTTTATTTTATAGCTATGTTAGATTTCAAATGTGTGACTTCTTGCAAAAGTGTTACATAGTAATATAAACAAATAACAGAAGAAAAGGCTGCACTACAAACGAGGCAGAGACGTTCAGGAGCAGTGTTTTCTGTCAGACAGAATATCTCCCTCTTCGCGTGGACTTTGTGACTCTGCAGACGTTTTACAGGCAGCTCCGGCTATATAACACACTAAATAACAATATGTCCCCTTTAAAACATAAGAATTCCCTCTGCTGTGCGCGGTGAGGACCGGGCGTGTTGGGCCTACCTGCGAGGGGGAGGCGGCGAGGTGAGGACCGGGCTTATAGACCGCTGCACTTCCGAGTTACATTGAGCTCATGGGAGAGAGAGCGGGGGGAGAAAATTAATGAATGTGGATGAGAGCCTTGACATTAAATGGTTGTAGCTATGGCTGTGGGGGTGCGGGAGACATGATCCAATATACTTTTATACGCCTAAGTCTCCTGAATACGGAGAGACACAAGTCGATTGGCACCTTTTCGCACCTACTCCAGAACTCCGCATGCGCAGATTGCCCACAGAGTCTCTCTGGATTGTCCAGAGATCTAGGTTTATCAATCTGCGCATGTGGAGTTCGGGAGTAGGTGCGGAAAAGTGACTATAGCTCGGCCGAGAAAGTGTTGATCAACTTAGGATTGGTCTGTGTTCAGGAGACTCAGGCGTATACAAGTCTATTGGATCATGTCTCCCGCACCCCCACAGCCATAGCTACAACCAAGGCTCTCATCCACATTCATTCATTTTCTCCCCCCTGCTCTCTCTCCCATGATTTCAGAATACCGGAAGTGTTGCGGTGGTCTATCTATTGGGCCTACCTGCGAGGGGGAGGAGGCGAGGTGAGAACCGGGCGTATGGGGCCTACCTGTGAGGGGGAGGAGGCAAGCTCCATCTTGTCCTGGCTCTTCTCCTTGGCCAGCCGCGCTGCCTCTTTATACTCTGCAAACTTCTCTGCAAACTGGAAAAGAGGAGAGGAAAGGCCGTCAATACCCACTGCAATAATCAATCGTTTAAAGGGAAAGTCCACCCTAAAGTAGAAGTCAGACATTCCTATATACATTCCTATACAGCTCAGTTTTAATCTGTGAACGTGAATGAGTCTCTCCTTAAACTGAGCACTGGAGAGAGAGAAAACAACAGTGAGGATGTCAACAGGAGAGGAATCCTGGAGCTGCTCAATTGGGTACATTTTATGATTGTCTGATGATTCTGGTTGGATGCCAATCTTCTTTTCGTTGTACTGTACTTGTGCTGTATAATGACAATACATTTGAATCTAATATAATGTAATGTAATATAATCTCACCAATTCATTGTTAATAGACCAACTCCGAAAGGTTTTGCTCGCTCTGGTTTCCAGCTTAGAGAGACAGTTGTCTACATTTATAGATATGGATTTAACTGTCACAGATCAATTCTGTTTTAGTGGATTTCCCCTTTAATCTCCTCTGACATTGCACGTGTACATGCAGACATTAGATACATGCACTGAGAGATCAGCAATGGGAGTGCAATGGGTCACAGCTGAAGCCTGGAGAAGAGTTAGAGAAAAGTGGTTGCTATTGGTAACCAACAGTTGAGCAGGTATGAATCCACTCATACCCCAATAGAAATATGAAGCCCTTACCCCTAATACCCCAATATGACCTATCTAGATATGAAACCCTTACCCAATACATACACACACACACACACACACACACACACACACACACACACACACACACACACACACACACACACACACACACACACACACACACACACACACACACACACACACACACACACACACACACACACACACACACACACACACACACACACACAGAGGTAACAGTGTATCTTTCATCAGTGGGGAAATCTAACCCACAGCTCTTATCACCGTTACTGTCCTGCTCTCATCCACTAGGTAACACTGTCTACTGTTACTGTCCTGCTCTCATCCACTAGGTAACACTGTCTACCGTTACTGTCCTGCTCTCATCCACTAGGTAACACTGTCTACCGTTACTGTCCTGATCTCATCCACTAGGTAACACTGTCTACTGTTACTGTCCTGCTCTCATCCACTAGGTAACACTGTCTAATGTTACTGTCCTGCTCTCATCCACTAGGTAACACTGTCTACTGTTACTGTCCTGCTCTCATCCACTAGGTAACACTGTCTACTGTTACTGTCCTGCTCTCATCCACTAGGTAACACTGTCTACTGTTACTGTCCTGCTCTCATCCACTAGGTAACACTGTCTACTGTTACTGTCCTGCTCTCATCCACTAGGTAACACTGTCTACTGTTACTGTCCTGATCTCATCCACTAGGTAACACTGTCTACTGTTACTGTCCTGATCTCATCCACTAGGTAACACTGTCTACTGTTACTGTCCTGCTCTCATCCACTAGGTAACACTGTCTACCGTTACTGTCCTGCTCTCATCCACTAGGTAACACTGTCTACCGTTACTGTCCTGATCTCATCCACTAGGTAACACTGTCTACTGTTACTGTCCTGCTCTCATCCACTAGGTAACACTGTCTACTGTTACTGTCCTGCTCTCATCCACTAGGTAACACTGTCTACTGTTACTGTCCTGATCTCATCCACTAGGTAACACTGTCTACCGTTACTGTCCTGATCTCATCCACTAGGTAACACTGTCTACCGTTACTGTCCTGCTCTCATCCACTAGGTCAGTGGTTCCCAAAGTCGGGGTCGCGACCCAAAGGTGGGCCGCGAGCAGCCACGGGTGGGCCGCGAGATGATTTAAAAAAAAATAAAAAAAAAATAAAAAAAAATAAAAATAAAATATTTCTTTTATTTTTTATTTTTTTATTAAAAAAAAATTTTGTCAGGCCACTGAACTTAGAACCAGGCCAGGACAGTGTTTCTAGTTGTATTCTAAAATGTGACTATATGGTTTTATATTAACTTAATAAATAAACAAAAACGAAAAATCTACTTATTTCAACGAACATTTCAAACTAAATAACAGATTATGCACATAAAACGCTGAAAACAACCGAAGCAACAATAGGATTTTAATGAGGCTATTATTATTATCATTATTATTTTGCAACAAGTTAGCCCTCTCATAAATAGCACATATAAATGAATAACTAACTTGAACTAACTTAATAGGATTGAAGTGATATTTGGCTTAAAAAATCGTCGCCTGGCAAAAAAAAAAAAAAAAGAAAGCCTGACGATGTGCATTGGGCCGCGGCTCTCTGACGCCTTATTTTCTGGGCCCTGGCCTGAAAAGTTTGGGAACCCCTGCACTAGGTAACACTGTCTACTGTTACTGTCCTGCTCTCATCCACTAGGTAACACTGTCTACTGTTACTGTCCTGATCTCATCCACTAGGTAACACTGTCTACTGTTACTGTCCTGCTCTCATCCACTAGGTAACACTGTCTACTGTTACTGTCCTGCTCTCATCCACTAGGTAACACTGTCTACTGTTACTGTCCTGCTCTCATCCACTAGGTAACACTGTCTACCGTTACTGTCCTGCTCTCATCCACTAGGTAACACTGTCTACCGTTACTGTCCTGCTCTCATCCACTAGGTAACACTGTCTACCGTTACTGTCCTGCTCTCATCCACTAGGTAACACTGTCTACCGTTACTGTCCTGCTCTCATCCACTAGGTAACACTGTCTACCGTTACTGTCCTGATCTCATCCACTAGGTAACACTGTCTACTGTTACTGTCCTGCTCTCATCCACTAGGTAACACTGTCTACTGTTACTGTCCTGCTCTCATCCACTAGGTAACACTGTCTACTGTTACTGTCCTGCTCTCATCCACTAGGTAACACTGTCTACTGTTACTGTCCTGCTCTCATCCACTAGGTAACACTGTCTACTGTTACTGTCCTGCTCTCATCCACTAGGTAACACTGTCTACTGTTACTGTCCTGATCTCATCCACTAGGTAACACTGTCTACTGTTACTGTCCTGATCTCATCCACTAGGTAACACTGTCTACTGTTACTGTCCTGCTCTCATCCACTAGGTAACACTGTCTACCGTTACTGTCCTGCTCTCATCCACTAGGTAACACTGTCTACCGTTACTGTCCTGATCTCATCCACTAGGTAACACTGTCTACTGTTACTGTCCTGCTCTCATCCACTAGGTAACACTGTCTACTGTTACTGTCCTGCTCTCATCCACTAGGTAACACTGTCTACTGTTACTGTCCTGATCTCATCCACTAGGTAACACTGTCTACCGTTACTGTCCTGATCTCATCCACTAGGTAACACTGTCTACCGTTACTGTCCTGCTCTCATCCACTAGGTAACACTGTCTACTGTTACTGTCCTGCTCTCATCCACTAGGTAACACTGTCTACTGTTACTGTCCTGCTCTCATCCACTAGGTAACACTGTCTACCGTTACTGTCCTGCTCTCATCCACTAGGTAACACTGTCTACCGTTACTGTCCTGATCTCATCCACTAGGTAACACTGTCTACTGTTACTGTCCTGCTCTCATCCACTAGGTAACACTGTCTACTGTTACTGTTCTGCTCTCATCCACTAGGTAACACTGTCTACTGTTACTGTCCTGCTCTCATCCACTAGGTAACACTGTCTACTGTTACTGTCCTGCTCTCATCCACTAGGTAACACTGTCTACTGTTACTGTTCTGCTCTCATCCACTAGGTAACACTGTCTACTGTTACTGTCCTGCTCTCATCCACTAGGTAACACTGTCTACTGTTACTGTCCTGCTCTCATCCACTAGGTAACACTGTCTACCGTTACTGTCCTGCTCTCATCCACTAGGTAACACTGTCTACTGTTACTGTCCTGCTCTCATCCACTAGGTAACA
>NC_140174.1:99887528-100087254 GCF_963971535.1 Notolepis coatsorum | reverse complement strand
ACACACACACACACACACACACACACACACACACACACACACACACACACACACACACACACACACACAGGGAGCAGAGGGAGGGGGGGGGGGGTATTCTGGGCTGGCAGAACTGGCAGAGCAGGAGATAGAGAAGTGCTTACACCGCAATGAGGGGGTGAAGGGGGGACATCAAAGGCTCGCTGTATAAATGAATATTAAAATTCAACGGCAGCACCTCCTTTCTGTATGTGATTAACCAGGACGAGGGGAGAGAAAGAACAACATGGAGACAGATAGAGAGAGAGAGAGAGAGAGAGAGGGGGGGGCAGACAGGAAGAGAAAGAAAGCGATAGAGGGAGAAGCCCGAAGCAGAAGGGAAAGAGTGAAATCTGGGATGATTAATATGCCCCACAAAGCGTCTTGGGGAGTGCAGCGTGTGAATTATCATAATCATCAACAACAGTCAAAGTGGCGAGGACTATGAGTCATTTCGGCTTGTCTTCCCACTTACATCATCACACACACACACTCCGCGGTCCCTCCTGCGTGATCCCTGCCCATTACAGGGCCCATAATGGCCATCATCCTTTATTGTGTGTGTGCCATCTAACGGGGCTACTGTGAGATTTATGCAATGCATCGCGCGGCTTCGCTGCGTCTGGTCAGCAGGCGTAACATTTTCTGTGTGTGAAGATTCTTTTTCTTGGCTTTGGTGACTTTCTTAGCTTAGTATTGTAGTGAATACTACTTTGACTCCAAAAAGGAAATGTACAGATATCCAGTCAGAAAAATAACATTTGCAATATCCTTAGAACAATTATTACTGGCGATAATAAAGCACATTATGGAATACTAATTGAGTGCCCCCCAGGCGAAGAACCGTGTAACTCGGTTTTAAGTTTTCAGAGGAACAATGTTTTCAAACTTTATTATCTAAAGATGGTAAGTTAGAGTGTTGTGTTCGTTCATAGTCAAAGACGGTAGGGGTTCAGTGATTTCTTGTGGTCTCTCTCCCAGAGAGGTTTTGCCCTTGACCAAGGCACTGGCATTAGAATTGGACTTGGTCCAAAGCCGCGGTCAAGAGCTTCGCAGTGCAGCCGTGGCCGAAAGGCAGAGCGTATTTTGGGCGCATTCATGCACATGCGAAAGCGTGAGCGCGTGCATGTGACACCGTTGTTAACCATTATCAAGGGGGAGGGTGAAGCTGTAGGCTTTGGTAAAAGGCAACAACTTTATTTTTGCCTGTTTTAAACTCTTATTGAGTCTGTCAAACCTTCATGAAGAACAAGAAGAGCCTATAACCAGTCAAAGCGGAGGATGAGGGTTGATGGATTAAATCAGGCCTTCTGTGTGAGATTTGTGTTACCATATTAGTTTCAAGTTTCAAGTTTCTTTAATAGTTGTCATACAGAAGTACAGAATACTTTTATACAAAATGCTTCTTACTGTTACGCTCCAGAGACATGTAAAAAGAAGTAAAAATAGAGGTCCCAGTGTTCAGTATAGACATGATATGTACAATGTTCGATGCAGACTAGAAGTAACTGAGTTACCATACAATATACAATATACTATGCAATATACTAATATACAATACTATATAGTGCAAAGCAGAAATGGGATGAGGTACAATTTAGGTACAATTTACAGTAAGGTGTACGAGTTGTAGTGCAAATCCTTTACCAATAAATATAAAGTGTGTTTAGGTGATCTAAAGTGTGGAGAGTGGGTGCTGCAGTGTGTTGTTTGTTTAAAGTGAGTGTGTGCGTGTGGATGTGTGTGCTGTGTGCATTTGATGGTTGTTGCATAGTGTTTATTGTTCGTTGAGCAGCCTGATGGCCTGGGGATAGAAGCTTTTTCGGAGTCTTTCTGTGCTCGCCTTGAGACTCCGGTATCGCTTGCCTGACCGCAGCAGTTCAAAGAGGCAGTTGTTCGGGTGGCTGGAGTCCTTGATGATTCTCTTAGCCTTACCCCTGCACCGCTTGTTGTAAATGTTCTGGAGGGTGGGAAGCCCCCCTCCAATTGTGCGTTCCGCTGAACGTGTCACTCTTTGTAGTCTGCTTCGGTCTTGTGCGGTGCTATTCCCAAACCAGGAGGTGATGCCAGTCAGGATGCTCTCTATTGTACATGAGTAGAAGTTCTTAAGGATCTTCCGACTGACTTGGAACTTCTTTAGCCGCCTGAGGAAGTAGAGGCGTTGTCGTGCCTTCTTCACAACACTGTCAATGTGTGTGGTCCATGTCAAGTCCTCGGATATGTGGGCTCAGAGGTACTTAAAACTGTTCACTCTCTCAACCGGTGCCCCGTCGATGCTGAGGGGGCTGTAGTCCTTGACCCCCAACCTCCTAAAGTCCACAATCATCTCCTTTGTTTTGCTGACGTTCAGGGAGAGTCTGTTCTCCTGGCACCATCCCGCCAGGACCTTGACCTCTTCCAGGTAGGCCCTCTCGTCGTTTGCAGAGATCAGGCCCACCACTACTGTGTCGTCAGAAAATTTGATGATTGTGTTGTTGCTCCGCTGAGCCACACAGTCATGTGTGTACAGGGGGTAGAGGAGGGGACTCAGAACACAGCCCTGTGGGGCCCCTATGTTGAGGGTGATGGATGAGGAGGTGCAGTTGCCTGCTCTCACCACCTGGGGTCTGCCCGTCAGGAAGTCCAAGACCCACTGGCAGAGGTCATAGTTCAAGCCCAGGTCCCTGAGCTTGGCTATGAGTTTGGAGGGGACTATGGTATTGAATGCTGAGCTGTAGTCGATGAATAGCATTCTCACATAGTTCCCCTGCCTCTTGTCCAAGTGTGATGCTGCTGTGTGCAGCACATGGGCTATGGCGTCCTCCATGGACCTGTTGGGGCGGTATGCAAATTGCAGGGGGTCCAGGTTGATGGGGAGGGAGGATCAGATGTAGCCCTTCACTAGCTTCTCAAAGCACTTCATGGCTATGGAGGTGAGAGCTACAGGGCGGTAGTCGTTGAGGCAAGTGGGCGTAGATTTTTTGGGTACAGGGATGATGGTGGACTTCTTCAAACAGGTGGGGATGACAGCCTGTTCTAAGGACAGGTTAAATATCCTTAATCCTTAGTTGGTCGGCACAGACTTTTAAGACGCGGCCGGGGATACCGTCCGGTCCTGCTGCCTTCCTGATATTCACTTATTAGAGTGTGAGGCCATCTAATATCCTCCCACGCATAATATATTTTGCACAACCTGGCAACCCAGAGAGAAAGAACCAATATTCACACAAATGTATCTCCGCCTAGTGTGAATAATTTTCCTTTAACCACAATGTTAAAAAACCACAGACAACTCCCTCTCGACCCACATCCATTTGCAATGTAAACAGTTGTTAAACAGAGTGAATGGCTCAGTCCCGTCATGATACGCACAGGGCTTGGGAGCGTGACGACAGGCCAAGGTAACTCCACGGAGCTGCCATCACTGGAGGAGGCTCCGGGTGACTATGTGTGTTTACAAGCGGATTTCTTTTTTTAGATGGGTTTGAAATTCTTGTCATGTGAAAAGCCGCCACATAAAACATCACAACCATCACGGGAGAAACCTGACCCCTTCTTTTTCTCCATCCCTTCCTCTGTTTTTGTAGCAACGTAGCAACGCATAGCAACGAAAGTCTCCACCCACTTCCTGATCCCTACAGCTTGGTTCAGGGCTGGGGGCTGCTTGGCTGGGTTTCTATGTACCGGATGCATTTGCAATCGGAAGGTAAGTAGCTTACAATTGGCATATAGCAGGGGAAGATGGTATCAAACTTAAAAACAAAGATATAGTAATTGTGACTGTCCTTACTGAATTGATCCCTGCTGAAGCCAGGATGACTGCAGTCTTTAACTCATTCAGCGCCAATCATGAGTAAAGTCGGGTTAACTAGCCAACCGTTCAGCGCCAATCGCGAGTATAGTCGGGTTTTAATCGTTATTTATTTTATTAGCTATTTCCATTCATTTTCATCCATCCAGCCTGATGTTATCATTGGGAATGGGTCTGAGCTCACAAAAGGGCAAATACCACCGCCTACGCCTTCCAGCCGGTATTGCACTCTATTAGAAATGGTGTAGTTTCTTTTCTGGGCCGATCTGAGCCGTGCAGGCAGGGTTTAACTACTCAGGCGAGGCAGGCCTTTACAAGGATGGCATGGAACACTAAGCCCGCCCGCCCGTTCATGTGTAACGCTCGGTAATGTCGGGGACATGATCACTGTGGATAACTGGAATGGCGATCAGATAATTGGATTATTTTTTTTGCATTACATCAGAGACCAGGTAAAGACTCTATATATAAAATCTTGCGTTGATCTGATCAATCTGTTTTGTGCATGTTGTCTGGAAGCAACTCACTGACAATCGACGGGTGTATTAGACCCATAGCTATAATATAAGATATATTTTAAGCACTCGCAAATCTCGCAGTCTCCCTATTGATTAAACGATGGCGTTCTAGCGCCCCCTGGCTAATTAAGCAATGGCGCTGAATGAGTTCATTGGAGTGGAACGTGTAGCTTACATCTGTGAGAAAAGGTTTAAATGGTAAATGGTAGGGATGTCCGATATTATCGGCCGACCGATATTATCGGCCGATATCGGCAGTAAAATGTGATATCGGAGAATATCGGTATCGGAAAAAAAATTTTTTTTTTTTTTTTTTTTTTACATTTATTTAACCTTTATTTACCCAGGCAAGCAAGTAAGAACCAATTCTTATTTTATTTATTGTCAAAAGTATGCATGTTGGTTTAATTCATGCATACATACATATGTAATACATATGTAATGTTAATTTTTACTTTTTTAATTATCATATTTTGCACAGATAATGCTTACATTTAGAAAGCCTTTTGAATGCATCCAGTGAAATTATTAATTACCTGAAATTATTCAGTTTTTTTGGGGGGAAACCCTGCATATATCGGTATCGGTTGATATCGGTATCGGTATCGGTATCGAAATTAAGAGTTGGACAATATCGGAATATCGGTATCGGTAAAAAAGCCAATATCGAGCATCCCTAGTAAATGGTTTTATCCAAAGCGCTTTATAATTTTGTTCCTCACATTCACCCATTTACACATCGACAGCAGAGGCAACCATGCAAGGTACCAACCTGCTCATCGGGAGCAATTAGGGGTTAAGTGTCTTGCTCAAGGACACTTCAACACGCTGCCCGGGAGGAGCGGGAATCGAACTGGGAACCTTTTGATTACCAGACGACTGCTCTACCTCCTGAGCCTCTGTCGCCCCATTGCTTTACAATTGTGTTCCTCACATTCACCCATTCACTCACACATTCACACACCAACAGCGGAGGCAACCATGCAAGGTGCCAACCTGCTCATCGGGAGTTAAGTGTCTTGCTCAAGGACACTTCGACGCGCTGCCCCGGGAGAAGCGAGAATCAAACTGGGAACCTTCCGATTACCAGATGACCGCTCTACCTCCTGAACCCCATAGTTTAAACACTCACAGTGAGCTATATAGCTTATGCTACAGAATTGATTCAAGAATATAACTTTAAGTAGGCTTAATGGTCCAAATCTGAATGGCTGAACCGTTTGGTTGCACTTGCGCTGTTGGAAAACAGCTTGAAGTCTCTTTTGTGTTGTTGCTCAATGGAAGTAAATTCCTGGTCCTTTCCTTTCCTTTTGTTTGATATATCACATTCAAACTCTGAGTGATTTGGATTGACTTTTCAGCTGTAAATGGGCTGTCTAAAGAATTTCTAAATAGAATGATATGGTTAATTATCTCAAGATATTTGCTCACAAAACTAAAATAGGATTTCTCAATGAGATACAGGACACACACGCATGCACACAAATACACAGCGGTCTGTTTCAACCCACATTAGTCTGAGCCAATATCTATGGAGTTAGTGGTTGGTCTGATTGCATCGAGGTCAGTTTAGAGTATGTTGACCCTCTGGCATACCAGCCATCGACTCCAACCAAACAGCACCTACATGTCGGCTACACAGATTTAATGATAGGAGAGAATCAGTTTAAGAACAGCGTTCAGATTCTGTCTCCCATATCAAGACATGAAAAAGAGTCATGAGGCTGTGGAGGTGAGATTAGAGAGAGGGGGGGAGAGAGAGAGAGAGAATAGAGAGAGAGGGGGAGAGAGAGAGATAGAGAGAGAGGGGGGGAGAGAGGAGAGAGAGGGAGAGAGAGGAGAAAGAGAGGGGAGAGTGAAAGAGAGAGAGAACGAGAGAGGGAGGGGGAGAGAAATAGTGGGGGAGAGAGAGACAGAGGAGAACGAGAGGAGAGAGAGGGAGAGACAGAGAGAGGGGAGAGACAGAGAGAGAGAGTATGTACTGTAAGTATGTGTGTCAGCACGAGTGTGTGTGTGTGTGTGTGTGTGTGTGTGTGTGTGTGTGTGTGTGTGTGTGTGTGTGTGTGTGTGTGTGTGTGTGTGTGTGTGTGTGTGTGTGCGTGCGTGCGTGCGTGCGTGCGTGCGTGCGTGCGTGCGTGTGTGTGTGTGTGTGTGTGTACGTGAAGTCATGGGTTGATTCACTTCACCAGGTCAAGCTCGTAAGCGTCCATCCCTCTCCAGTCCAACCACTGACAGAAGAGTTAGGAGGGCAAGAGGGAGGAGATGAAAGAGAGATCTAAGAAGAGAGAGGGGGGGTAGAGAGAGGAGAGAGAGCGACAGATCAAGGTGGAGGATGAGTGGTAAGGTGGGATAAGAGTGAGCAGGAGAGGAGAAAGGGGAGAAGTAGGGGAGGAGGAGAACGAGGAGGAGGCAGTGTGAGGCATGACGCAAGGGCAGGTGACGGAACATGAATGTTAAAACAGAGGAAGGAGAGAATGAGAGAGGGATGGAAGGAGGTGGGGGGAAACGACAGAGTGATGGTGATAGAGAGAAAGAGATGAAGAGAGAGGAGAGGATGGTGTTGGTGTTGTTTGTTTTACCCACCTATTCTCTATGAGAGAAGAGGACAAGAGAAGATGATATGCTTCAACTACAGCAGAGTGCAAGATGAGAACACACACAAACACATACATACATGCACACTTACGCATGTACACACACAGAAATACACACACACAAACACACATACATGATACATGCACACTTACGCATGTACACACACAGACATACACACACACACACATACATGCACACATACGCTCGCATGTACGCACAGAAATACACACACACACATAGACACATACATGCACACATACGCATGTACATGCACAGAAATACACACACACAAACACACATACGTAGTCGTACATGCACACATATGCATGTACACGCACAGAAATACATACAAACACACACATACAGCGGCTAGGTGGTGTAGTGGGCAAGGCACTCGCCACCAACGCAGGAGACGCTGGGTTCGTGCCCAGCTCTCGGCGTTGCTACCAGCTTGGCTGGTCGTTCATACTAACACAATTGGCAGTGTTAGGGGTGGGAAAGCTGGTGGGTGGGTCCTGGTCGCGTGAATACTTTCCCTAAGCCAGTTGTACTTCCGCGTTCGGTTTGCGCGATCTGATTGGCCACTGACATTTCTCTCAGCGCCCTCTCAGCGCGTTACTCCTAACAATCGCGCCTAGCTTTCAGTTCCACAGCCCAAGTCCTTCAGTCCGACATCACATCAATATAAATAACGTATTGCTTTCATCTCTCTATATTAACGTAACTAGCTATTCATATCAATCGAAATAACGTATTGTATTGTTTTCATCTCTCTATATTAACGTGATTCCATCAACACAACATAAATGTTCAAAACACGACTTCATTATTGCTTATCTCTGCTAACGCGACTTCATTATTGCTTATCTCTGCTCTGTTCAAAACACGACTTCATTATTGCTTATCTCTGCTCTGTTTACGTTGGGTGGACGAGCAGTGAATTTTAATATTGAGCACGGCATAAGAAGTAGGTAATATGCTCTTGCGTGTGACGCGACTTTTGGGCTTCATTATTCAGCCACAGGCAGGAGTTTTTAGATCACAGGCTGGTCATGCATAATCTCGCCCACCAGACTCTTCTACCGAATTGACTAGGTCGCGCAAGTCAATCAATAGATTACACTTTCTGTAGGCCTAACACTCACCTACTCATTCTGTTGTGACACAACATGACATGTTAGGGTTGTCACCTTCCGTGATCATGGTTGAACCAATGTGTAAAAAATCAGTTTTAGATTAGGCTGTAAAAATCTGTTCTATAGGCTATATTTAGTCTAGTTTATTAGACAAAGCAATTAAAAAATACTTTGATGAGTCTACATCAATAGCTTAGTCATACATTGTCAAGGTTGACAGAATAAAGTCTATATCAATTTATTGCCATCATGGACCAATAACAGAACAGATTGACAGGTGGTGACAAAGCACAAGACTGGGCATTTACAGGCGGTAGCAGTATATTGATGCACGGCGTATATTGATGCACGGCGGTAGCGCATTAGTTAGTATATTGATATGCTAGTTAGTTAGTATATTGATGCACGGCGGTAGCGAGTTAGTTGATAGTTAGTAGTATATTGATGCAGGTAGGTAGCTGGTATAGCAATGCACGGCGGTAGCAGTATATTGATGCACGGCGTATATTGATGCACGGCGGTAGCGCATTAGTTAGTATATTGATGTGCTAGTTAGTTAGTATATTGATGGACGGCGGTAGCGAGTTAGTTGATAGTTAGTAGTATATTGATGCAGGTAGGTAGCTGATGCAGGTAGGTAGCTGATGTGACGGACTTGTGGAACTGAAAGTTCTGAAAGTTAGGCCGCGATTGGGCGCTGAGAGAAACGTCAGTGGCCAATCAGATCGCGCAAACCGAACGCGGAAGTACAACTGGCTTAGGGAAAATATTCGCGCGTCCTGGTAGTTGTAAACAGCGACTCCTACAGTTCGGTCGGGGCGCCTGCTCAGCGAGGAAAGGATCTAAGGGGGGTAGTGTGATCCTTCCACACGTTACACCCTCTCAGTGAGAGTCCGCGCTGCCAGGTGAAAATAAGCGGTTGATTGGCTACACATGTGTCGGAGGAAGCATGTGATAGAATAGAATAGAAATAGAATAGAAATACTTCTATTATCCCGTGGGAAATTTGACACTGCAAATCGCTCAACATTTAAACATTTAGACAGAACAGGTCACGAATTAGAATAATAAAACAAATCAAATCAAGTTGCCTAGGATAAGAGTAGAGTAAAATAGAATAAAAATGGAATAAAATATACAGTAAATAAATACAGTAAAAGTATACTGAGGTCTACAGTAGGTGTAGTATTGCACAGTGCTGTTTCGAACTAAGTCCAGGAAGATGGTAACTGCCACTCTGTGCTCAGTGATGCAGTGAGGCACAGTGGACTTCCTGTGCCGTTCAGTGCTGCATTTGGGTAGTGTGAGCACTGAACATGCTCCTCCTGTCAGCCAAGTCTGTGTATAGCCTCCACTCTCCCAGACCGACTGTAGGGGGTAGGTGCGCAGCGACCAGGAAGGGGATTGGGAATTGGCATAACGACTAACATTGGGATGGGAGAAAAACGGAGGAAAAAGGAGGGGGGAAAAGATCAAAAAATTAAATAAAAACACACATACATGCACACACACACACACACACACACACACACACACACACACACACACACACACACACACACACACACATATATATACATGCACACACACAAATACACACACACACACACATAATTATTGGGATCAATTCTTTAAAGAATAAAAGAAAAAAACATAACTGGATGTTTTTGTATAGTTAGGATAGCATAGTGACATTGAGTATAACTGTATATTCTGTATAGTAGTGTACATAGGACCCATTACCTTTTGTATTTTATCTTAGTACTTTTATCATGTCTATTTAATTTCTATTCTATTTTATTCTATTATTATTTGTATTTTTTGCACAATCGAAGCGGGCATGGCCACCTTCATTTCACTATATGTCTTGTGTATGTATGTGATGAATAAACCTCTTGAATCTTGAATTCACTTTCAATTCGATGAATTCAGGAAGAGGATTTTATGTCAAATACAAATAGTTTTTTTTGGCATGAAAAGGTTTTACTCTTTCTACTTTACTATTCAACCTATTGACAAATATATGAAAATGAATACGATCAAAAAAGAGAGAGGTTAGACTTGTGCTTCGTGATCAATACGTCATGACCAGAAGATACCAAGGCACACTGCCTTGCAAAAGTAAAACAAAAACGCCTTTAATAAATGGGCTTAGCACCAATTTCTGCAAAGCAGTGTGCCTTGGTATTTTCTGGTCATGACTTATTGATCACAAAGTACAAGTCTGACCTCTCTCTCTTCTCCGGTCTTATGATGCCCTTGGATCCAATACCTGCATGTGTGAAGTAGCGCTCCTCAGCCACTCCGTTGGCGTTTGCATTCTCTATACATGAACATGAACGCTCCATCGGCAGCAAGTAAAAGGCTATTTCTATTTAAATTCTGAATGGATTTAATTGAAAGTGAATTGAACCCAACCGTGACACGCACACACATACATTATTTGAATCTGCATGGAAAAACCACACATGCTTAGGGTTGGACTGTTGCAGAGGATCAACCTGCTTTTCAGGACATGGATATAGAAAGCGCTTTACAATTTGTTCCTCACATTTTACCCATTCAGGGCAGAGGCAACCATGCAAGGTGCCGACCTGCTCATCCGGAGCAATTAGGGGTTAAGTGTCTCACTCAAGGACACTTTGACACACTGCCCGGGAGGAGCGGGAATGGAACCGGGAACCTCTGGATTACCAGAAGCCTGCTCTACCACTCGAGCCACTGTCGCCCCATGATACATGTGATACAGGTATAAGGACAGTATGGTAGTAGTCATGGATATAGCAAAGGACTATGTGCAGGTAAGTACAGACAGGTGTGCATAGGTATGTATGTGGATATATATATATTAGGGATGTCCGATATTAAAAAAAAATGTGATATCGGAAAATATCGGCATCGGTTTAAAAAAAGAAAAAAACAATAACAATATTTGTTATATATATATCCAGTGAAATTATTAGTTACCTGAAATTATTCAGTTTTTTGGGGGGGGGGGAAACCCTGCATATATCGGTATCGGTTGATATCGGTTGATATCGGTATCGGAAATTAAGGGGAGACACTGCAGGTGAATAGGGTAAAGAAATTAACTAATAGATATCACAATGAAACTTCCCCAGTTGATTACTTATATTAAGACAAGACTTTTTTGTATTACAAGTTTTCTGAAATTGTATGTTTAAATATGCAAATGAGGCATGATCTACTTAAATATGCACTAATTTGCATATAATTCCAGGACAGAAATCTGAACATTGGATAAAGCCATTTTCAAAATTATAGTTTCATTTTGTTGACATATTAGAGCCAAATGTTATTACAGAGGGGATTTTGGATATCTCTTTTTATCACTCCATAAATCAGAAAATACTCCATTCAGTCCATTTTTATGGTAAAATTCCATATTTCGCCATGTTTTTAGGAATAAAATGTGATATAAATCAGGGTATGAATGCGATATCAACAAACCCTTCTGTAAATACCTTCAGAACATAGATATGAATAGAACTGGAAGTTTTGGTGTATGTGAGTGCTACTGAAGTGGAGATTTCTGGCTCAGAGTATGAGGAAAAACGCTTAAAACTAATTTTTGGGAAAACGCCTTCAAAGTTCTGTATTGTAAAATGCCATACTTTTTTTTTTAAACAGATATTTACAAACACAATACCTAATCAAACCATTAGTAATAGACAACCTAAACACATGCCTGATAACTGAATAATAATAATAATAATAATGATATTGAACTGAACAGAACTACACACAGGCTACAAACAGTGTAGTATATTGTAGTACCCCCTAATAGGCAAAAAATATTTGAATAGATATCACTATGAAACTTTCCCAATTTGTTATGTACATATAAACTAAGAAAAAATATATTGAAAGTTTTCTGAAATGTATGTTTATATATGCAAATGAGGCACTTCCCCATTAAATATGTGCACATTTATGGATGCAATAAGGCAAAATGATGTAAAATAAACAACTAAATGTGTGTTATTGACGTTTTATTGTCACTAGTTTCATAGAAGACATGTTTAGGAAGCAAAATATAACAAAATCTCAAAATCAACAAAAAAAGTATATTTGACTATTCACCTGCAGTGTCTCGCCTTAAGAGTTGGACAATATCGGAATATCGGTATCGGTAAAAAAGCCAATATCGAATATCGGAATATCGGTATCGGTAAAAAAGCCAATATCGACCATTCAGGGCAGAGGCAACCATGCAAGGTGCCGACCTGCTCATCCGGAGCAATTAGGGGTTAAGTGTCTCACTCAAGGACACTTTGACACACTGCCCGGGAGGAGCGGGAATGGAACCGGGAACCTCTGGATTACCAGAAGCCTGCTCTACCACTCGAGCCACTGTCGCCCCATGATACATGTGATACAGGTATAAGGACAGTATGGTAGTAGTCATGGATATAGCAAAGGACTATGTGCAGGTAAGTACAGACAGGTGTGCATAGGTATGTATGTGGATATATATATATTAGGGATGTCCGATATTAAAAAAAAATGTGATATCGGAAAATATCGGCATCGGTTTAAAAAAAGAAAAAAACAATAACAATATTTGTTATATATATATCCAGTGAAATTATTAGTTACCTGAAATTATTCAGTTTTTTGGGGGGGGGGGGAAACCCTGCATATATCGGTATCGGTTGATATCGGTTGATATCGGTATCGGAAATTAAGGGGAGACACTGCAGGTGAATAGGGTAAAGAAATTAACTAATAGATATCACAATGAAACTTCCCCAGTTGATTACTTATATTAAGACAAGACTTTTTTGTATTACAAGTTTTCTGAAATTGTATGTTTAAATATGCAAATGAGGCATGATCTACTTAAATATGCACTAATTTGCATATAATTCCAGGACAGAAATCTGAACATTGGATAAAGCCATTTTCAAAATTATAGTTTCATTTTGTTGACATATTAGAGCCAAATGTTATTACAGAGGGGATTTTGGATATCTCTTTTTATCACTCCATAAATCAGAAAATACTCCATTCAGTCCATTTTTATGGTAAAATTCCATATTTCGCCATGTTTTTAGGAATAAAATGTGATATAAATCAGGGTATGAATGCGATATCAACAAACCCTTCTGTAAATACCTTCAGAACATAGATATGAATAGAACTGGAAGTTTTGGTGTATGTGAGTGCTACTGAAGTGGAGATTTCTGGCTCAGAGTATGAGGAAAAACGCTTAAAACTAATTTTTGGGAAAACGCCTTCAAAGTTCTGTATTGTAAAATGCCATACTTTTTTTTTTAAACAGATATTTACAAACACAATACCTAATCAAACCATTAGTAATAGACAACCTAAACACATGCCTGATAACTGAATAATAATAATAATAATAATGATATTGAACTGAACAGAACTACACACAGGCTACAAACAGTGTAGTATATTGTAGTACCCCCTAATAGGCAAAAAATATTTGAATAGATATCACTATGAAACTTTCCCAATTTGTTATGTACATATAAACTAAGAAAAAATATATTGAAAGTTTTCTGAAATGTATGTTTATATATGCAAATGAGGCACTTCCCCATTAAATATGTGCACATTTATGGATGCAATAAGGCAAAATGATGTAAAATAAACAACTAAATGTGTGTTATTGACGTTTTATTGTCACTAGTTTCATAGAAGACATGTTTAGGAAGCAAAATATAACAAAATCTCAAAATCAACAAAAAAAGTATATTTGACTATTCACCTGCAGTGTCTCGCCTTAAGAGTTGGACAATATCGGAATATCGGTATCGGTAAAAAAGCCAATATCGAGCATCCCTAATTTATATATATATATATATATACCTGTGTATATATATATGGTATATACAGCATTATTGTACATGCTATCATACAGAGCTATGTAGATCTTTGATTTTAGATTTTGACATTTACCGGGGCCAGTTTCTTATTGCAGCCACCCGTTGGTGCTCTTTGAGAGCGGTTTTGAAGGAGGGTAGGGATTCACATTCCTACTTGCATCTATCAGCAAGTTATTAATATGTCTGATACCGCTGATATAAAGATCATTAGCCTATACGGCAGTGTTTCCCCTACCATTGCCTTGGCGGGGCCCCCCGCCCCCCCTGAATTTTTTTATTAAAAAAAAATATATATATATATAAAGAAAAAATGTAATGGGGGGTCCGGGAGGGGGGGGGGTACGAGCTAGAGCATATGTGTGTAGGGTACTAGATAACAGGTATTAGGACATTTAACTAAATGGTGATTTAATTGGATATGCACTGTTAATTAATGCTTGTATATCTTATCGTGTGTTGTCATGTTTGTTTATATGTTTGTTTAAAAAATAATAAAAAAATAAAATACAGAAAAAAAAAATTTATCTATTTTTTTTATTTTTTTTTTAAGTTAGCTTTAATCACAGTAACATTGGCGAGCTAGCAAAATTATATAAAAACGAACTGGATAGTATAAGTTGATATATGAACTGGATCGTTCATATAAGCCATTCTCCCTTTCTTTTCTGTGTGTGTGTTTGTGTGTGCGCGCGTGGCCGTCCCAACTCTGGTCTTTGGACAGTTTTTACTGAGGATGGCCAGATAATGTTGATATTTAAACTTTACTGCGCGCATCTATGACGACACTGTTGACACCACGTATCCGTGAGACGCGCGCCCCGCGACAACACTAGTAGTTTTGGGGGGCCTACCACCCCCCCTGAAAAAGATCCTAGGGGAAACACTGCCTCCTAGACGGTGATGGCCCAGCTGCCCAGGCCTCTTGTGCATGCAGCCCAGGGTGGATATACAGGTCGACTGGACAACCCCGCGATCTCAACTCAAGCACTTGTGTCTGATCTCCATTGACAAAAAGGTGATTTCAGACGTATTTGGAATCAAAGGTATTAATAAACTATTCAGTTGTCACTTGTGGGTGTTAGTGCAAAAACATAGCCTACAGTACGTTACTTGGTAACAACCTCTCTGACAGCCGTACCAATCAGATCACACACTCAGAGACCACATGGGATGGGGTGAGAGAAAGAAATATGAATTTGAAGAGAAAGAAAGATGGGGCCCTTTAGGCCATTGGAGGGGAGGGGGGCGGGGCGGGTACTATGCATTCCTGAACTTTTAAGAGATTGACAGGGGTTATAATATATAACCCCATGTCTATGATGAGATTAAACTTTTTGTGTGTGGGGAGAAACGTGAAGCATGAGATCTCCTGATGTCTGGCCGGGGTCTCTGATAATTCCCACCATCACTCATTACCCGTACAGTGCAGCACTACTAGCTCACGGGCAGAGAATAAGGGTGTACATAAACAAAAGAAGTCATTGTGCGTGACGCCTCGATATGAATGTCGAAATCCAAGTGCATCTTTCTGTAAAATTAATAATCAACGTTAATAGAAATGCATGTGTGTTGTATTTTATTAAAAGGTACACACAATCCTGTCACCTGTAGCATCAGGTCTGAAAGGTAAATATTCCATTAGTGCTCATCACATTGCACTTTCAAAAAGTTTTATGAATAATCTAAATGTACGATTTCACAAGGCGTTTCGCTAAGGCATCTTAGCGTATACACAATCGGAAATTGAATGATTATTGGACTGAATCGCTATACCCCCCCCCCATGCACAGAGATACTCTATCTACTCCATCTCTCCCTGACTAGCTCTCCACGCTGACATGCTAATTACCAGAGTGCCTTGCTTTCCTGCAGTATACAGCAATGTGCTGCCTGGTCCATGTGATCCTGCTCTCCTCCGCATAGAACTTGAATCGATAGAACAGCCACTCCCATCACAAATCTATTAATTCTTGAATGATCACCTGGCTGGCGACACCTGGCTGGCGACACCTGCAACAGCTGCCGTGGAATGTTTGATGATCGCTGTAACAGCTTTGATGCGTGAGACTCACGAGAGTCGACTTGTTGATGCCTATCTCAAACCCTCGGAAGAAAGCAACCGTTGTGATTGGAGGATGGAGAAGAGAGGGCGGGGGCTTAAGATTGTCCATTGGGCTGAACATTCCAGATGTTTGAGGCTCATGTGCCGTCCTAGGAGTATGGCTCAAAGCCCCAACCTTCTCACAAAGGTCATTCAGCATTCAGCTACTTCTTACAATGTGATTTGTTTTTTTGTTTCTATGACATCACTGACCCATCAGTCAGTGTTCCGTTCTGTGGTACTGTTGTCCACTCATTAAACATTGGCCATTTCCATGACAACATTATCCAAATTCTATTGGAGGCCATGTTGCATACTAGGGGTGTAACGGTACACAAAAACCACGGTACGATACGTACCTCGGTTTTGAAGTCAAGGTTCGGTACGGGTTTTCGGTACAGTGGGGGAAAGTTTGGCTTTCCATGTTCCACTCAGGGGTGATGTAGTGTGCAGTAACTAATTGTACTTGTAGGGCTGTCAACGAATATTCTATATTGAAATTAATAATTGACTTGTAAAAAAAGAAAAATAATAATAATTATATTAGATTGTGAAAAAAAACAGCCCCCGGTGGGCGGTCGTTAGTGGTTAACATACCGTTGTATTCGTTCGGTACACTACACAGCCATTCGGTACGGTACGGTACACACTGAAACGGTTCGGTTCGGTACGGATACATGTACCTTTACACCCCTATTGCATACTGAAGGATATTATTAGCATGATATACTAGGATGCACCCTTTTCCATGAACTTCTCACTACATGACTGTGTATCTCTCTCTCTCTGTCTGTTTATCTCTCTCTCTGTCTGTATCTCTGGCTTCAACTGTCTAATGCTGTGGAAGTGGAAGCATTTGAACCGCAGTCCATTAAAAAAGACTGGCCTTTGCAAGAGTCAGTTTGAATGCACATGCGAGGCATACACAAATGCACACACACACACACACACACACACACACACACACACACACACACACACACACACACACACACACACACACACACACACACACACACACACATTGTGTGTTAAATTAGGATGAGCTGAATTACCAAGCTTTGGCTCCAGGTGACCTTTTCCCTATGTCTGAGAATGGATGGATGGATGGATGGATGGATGGATGGATGGATGGATGGATGGATGGATGGATGGATGGATGGATGGATGGATGGATGGATGGATGGATGGATGGATGGATGGATGGATGGATGGATGGATGGATGGATGGATGGGTGGATGGATGGATGGATGGACGGACAGATACAGATGAATGGATGAATGGATGGATGGATGGATGGATGGATGGATGGATGGATGGATGGATGGATGGATGGATGGACAGATACAGATGAATGGATGGATGGATGGATGGATGGATGGATGGATGGATGGATGGATGGATGGATGGATGGACAGATACAGATGAATGGATGGATGGATGGATGGATGGATGGATGGATGGATGGACAGATGAATGGATGAATGGATGGATGGATGGATGGATGGATGGATGGATGGATGGATGGATGGATGGACAGATACAGATGAATGGATGGATAGATGGATGGATGGATGGACAGATGATAGATATAGATGGATGTATTCAGATGGATGGATAGATGGATGGATGATAGATTAATGGATGGATGATAGATTGATTGAATTGATTGATTGAAAACTTTATTAACAGATTGCAGAATGGGTACAATACAGTACAGCTCAATACACACAATTGTTAAGGGGATGCAGACCAGAGAAAGACTTTCGTCTTGTTTACATCAGGGTCCCCCATTTTCAATTCATCAGGACATATATGACATACATGACATACAGATAGCCAGTACTGCTACATCTATACATTTATGACATACCAGATTTGCAAATACAGTACTGTTTGTGATACAAAAAGAGTCAAGAAAAGGGAGTATATACATTTGACGTAGAAACTGTACATTGGAGGAGGTTGGGTGGGGGGGGTTGGGTACATTGGGATATTGACAACCATACTGGGTAATTTACATTAGAGGTGGTTGGGGGGGGGGGGACACTGTATAAACAAACAAAACTGTACATTGGGGGGGGACACACACACTGTACAAACAAGCACAATTGTACGTTGGAATATTGACAAAACCATACTAGGTAAATTACTGTACATTGGAGGGGGTTGGGTTAGGACATTTACAGGGGCCAGTTTCGAATTGCAGTCTCCCGTAGGTGTCCCTTGAGAGTGGTTTTGAAAGTGGGTAGTGATTCACATTCCTTTACAGTTTTGGGTAGGGCGTTCCACATTGATGTGGCATAGTTGCGAAACGTGTTTAGTCCCTTGTTTGAGCCGAATCTGGGTTTAACATGATTTGTGGAGCTCCCTCTGGTGTTGTGATCGTGGTATTCACTGACCTTTGGGAAGTATTTTGACATGTACATGGGTACCTTGGTCGTGTAGTGTATCTTGTAGACCAGGCCCATTGCAAGTTGCTGTACTCTGTCGTCTACTCTAAGCCATCCTAGGTTTTCAAAGTGGGCAGGGGTGAGGTGGGTTCTAGGAGTAAGGTCAAGCAATAGTCTGACCAGTTTGTTTTGAGATGTTTGTAATTTTGTTTTTAGCGCCTTTGAGGTGCTTTGGTACCATGAGGTGCAAGCATAGTCGTAGTACCCTTGAATGAGTGCTCCTGCCAGAGTCTTCAGGGTATTCTTGTTTACCAGAGAGGCGATCCGGTACAAGAATCGAGTTCGTTGGTTGACTTTTTTTATTACATTGGATGCCATTTTGTCACAGGAGAGATTAGCCTCTAGGATGGAACCCAGGTAGGTAATTTCATCTTTCCTTGTGACAATATTGTCACCCACTGTAACTGAGAAGCCGTCGGTCTTGCTGAGTTTGTTATTTGAACCGAAGAGAATGGACTCTGTTTTGCCCATGTGTAATGATAGTTTGTTATCAGCGAGCCATATGCAGATTTTGCCTAGTTCCAAGCTGAGGGTTTTTTCAACCTGTAACTTGTTCTTGTCAGAGACCAGCAGGGCTGAGTCGTCCGCAAACAGGAACAAGTTGCAGTCACAAGCTGACGACATGTCATTTGCATAAATTAGGAACAGTAGCGGTCCTAGTATGCTTCCTTGTGGAACACCACAGCTCACTGTGAGGGGGGGGGATAGGGTACCGTTTACCTCCACCATCTGTTCCCTCCCCTCAAGGTAGGATTTCATCCAGCTCACTGATAGACTATCAAAACCAATTGCTTTTAGCTTGTCCATCAGAATGGAGTGATTGACAGTGTCGAAGGCCTTTTGTAGGTCCCCCGGCGCAGTCATGAGCAGTCGCATTACTGAGAGCTCTCGCCAAAGAACCAAAACAACAAGGTTTTGTGCACATTTTCTCCTCCTGCTAATATGGATTACGGACTCATACCTCAATTCATCAATGAAGAAACATCAAACAGAAGTGGAGAGAAGTGAAAAAGGATTAAACGAGACCCACAGTGACTTCTACCTTCTCAATGGCTCGGAAAAGAAACATCTAGACGTCGGAACGGCGGCTATACACACGTTACTAACAGCGAGCCCGGTACGTAAAAACTTACCCCCGACTGGCAGATTGGACCGTAGGACCATGATCATCCTGGTTCTGCTACTTTCGGGAGACATTCATTTAAACCCAGGCCCGGTTTTGACCAGAACTCAGGCTAGAAGACTTGGTCTGGCAACGCAAGAAGCGATGGAGGTTCCCATCGCGACCAACAGCAACAACAACTCAACCCGTGGCTACATCCACAGCGCGGACGGCGACTCTCCCCCAATGACGCCGCAGCAGACGAGCACACGTGAGGCAGAGACGAGAGGAGGTGAACCGAGGGTCGAAACCATGACGACCAACTCGACGCAGGATTTAAACATCTCGACGCCCGATAGCCGGCCAGCCAGCAGAGCTAACAGCGAAAACATCCATCTCTGGAACGAGTCCTTTGTTGTACCAGCACGGCGCGGGACCCGACCCCCCCCCCCTCCCCCCTTCCCACCCACGACAACAAAGCCCCCCCGCCCCACTCAGAGGAACAGATCACAAATGAACAATACTTCGAACCTGCCAACATCAATGAAATAACCAACTCCAATGGAATGAACATTTTTCACCTTAACATAAACAGCCTAAAAAATGTATTGGATGAAATCAAACAATTATTCATAAATGGTAAGGCAAATATACTGTGCTTCTCAGAAACTAAGCTTGACGATTCTGTAAAAGATCCAGAGATAGAGATTGAGAACTACTCAATAATCAGGAATGATAGGAACAAACATGGAGGTGGTGTCTGTATGTACATACACAAAGACACCAAATTCATCAACAGAAATGACCTGAATCATGCATCAATTGAAACTGTATGGGTGGAAATCCTATTCGAAAGGGCAAAATCCCTACTGGTTGGCTCAATCTACAGACCGCCAGATCATAGTGGCTTTTATGATACACTTGACGGGTGTTTAGCTGGAGTTGAGGATGTAGACAAAATTCTTATTGGAGACTGGAACACGGATATGCAACGAAAAGATGCACCCGTCTTCAAGTCATTCAGTAGGCTTTGTGATCTGCACGGCCTCAGCCAGCTAATCACCCAACCCACACGTGTATGTGAATCAACTCAGACTACCATTGACCTCATCCTGACCTCCGACAAGTCCAAGATCTCCAATAAAGGGGTTATAGCATGCGGGTTAAGTGATCATTATATGATATTCTGTACTCGCAAAAAGCTAAAACAAAAGGCTGGCTGCCACAAAACAGTCACATCTAGAGACCTCAAAACCTACTCTAGCGAGGCCTTTAACCTTGAACTGGAGAGTCTGGACTGGTCAGATGAACTCAATGGTACACTGGTTGAAGAAACATGGCTTGGTTTCAAACACACATTTTCAACAATACTAAACGACATGGCCCCCCTAAGAACCACCAGGGTAAAAAATTGCACTGAGCCGTGGATGCACTCCGAAATACTGGCCGCTATGAAAACCAGAGACAAAAAATGCTCTGAGTTTCGTAAAAGTCAGTCAAAGCTTACCAAAAGCACGAGCACTGAACTCCAAGCCCACGTGACTGAACTCAAACTAGAAAGAAACAGACTAAGAAACGACGTAAACTCCATGATCAAAACTGCAAAAAAGAATTTCATCAATGACAAAACTGAGGAAAACAAAAACAAACCACGTGAACTTTGGAAATTACTCAATAATCAACTAGGATGCAGTAAAAAACTTAAAACCAGATTCTCAAACATAAACATAAAAACGGACAACACGCTCATCACAGACAAGCTGGATGTAGCCAATTACTTAAACATTTTCTTCACAAACATAGCCACAACACTGGTAAACAAACTACCCTCCCACTCAGGGCTTTATGGGGTATAACACATAGTAGCTTACTACAAAAACCTAGGGGTCCGCAAGGACGACTTCAAGCTGGAAATGGTAACAACAGATGAGGTACTCAAAAAACTGAGCGCCCTCCAACCTAACAAGGCCACTGGCCATGACAACATCCCCTCCAAATTCCTCAGAGACTCAGATGAATTGATGGATGGATGATTGATGGATGGATGATAGATATATGGATGGATGGATGGATGGACGGATAGATACAGATGGATGGATAGATGGATGGATGGACGGAGGGATGATAGATATAGATGGATGGATGGATGGATATATACAGATGGATGGATAGATGGATAGATACAGATGGATGGATAGATACAGATGGATAGATGGATGGATAGATACAGATGGATAGATGGATGGATAGATACAGATGGATGGATAGATGGATGGATGGATGGATAGATACAGATGGATGGATAGATGGATGGATAGATACAGATGGACTAAAGGATGGATGATTTTGGAGAGATGTTTTTCAATGAGGCAGCACACCTTACATCTACTGTACGTCACAAACCCTCAGCTGTACATGTTAACATGTATTGATCACAGTGTGCTGCTCTGAGTCTGCGTGTCATAGTGCCTAAGTGCCTGAAGGGCCATTGCACACAAAAACACAGATACACACATGTATTTGCGCACGCACACGCACCCACACACACATTAGCATATCCAGTAGCAGTCCACTGACATCAGATGTTGCCTGTAGGGGATTTGACAATGGGTTTGATAAGCAGATGAGTGTTGTAGGCCAACAATTTACACGCATGTGTAGTTTTATAAGACAAAAGGCTGCGTGTTTGTTACATCATTATCTCCCCCTCTTGTTCCATTTCCTGTGCAGCTGCTTCTGTCTCTGATGATGTGTTGACAGTGAAACAGAGGATAGTGGATTAAAAAAAAAAGTCTAAGATAGTGGATTAAAAAAAAAAGTCTAAGTCCAGAGAACTCACTTTGCCTCTCAAACATCATGTCCCCCCCCCCAACAACCCCTCCACACACACCTCCTCCCCATCTTCCACCCCACCCTCATCTCTCTGTATGCATTGGGAGTAGCCCCTCTCTCTCCTGTCCTCCCCCTTACTCCTCCTCGCTCCTCCCTCTCTAACAACCCCCCACCCCCAACAACCACCCTGCATTCCTCCCACCCCCGCCCCCCTCTTTCTGTAAGAGATGGGAGTTGCCCTTCTCTCCAGAGCTTTTCATTCATTTAACAGAGTGGAACTTAAAGACGAGCGGTTCTTATTTAAGGCATAGAGAGGTCATTAATGAGAGAGCTCTGCTGCTCATGCTATGGCAACACCTTGGAGAACATGAACTCTAAACACTCACACACACACACACACACACACACAGACACACACACACACACAGCTCAGACCTGACTGTCTCTGTGTAGGGTTTAATTTGCAAAGGGGAAGTGAGGGCGCACTGGAGAGTGTTGAAAGGCACCTCCAGTTCTTGTCCAACATTAATGTTCTCTCCCCTCTGCCATTACTATTACAGCTGTAAGTGCCTTGGTAGTGAGCCAGGGTGGCCAGTAGTGAAATATGACTCCATCTACAGTATCTATGCCATTAGTGCGAGACACAGCAAGACAACAGATCTTTCTGCTGCACTTTAGAGGGAATTCAACTCTGACTTTCGGAAACGCACACGGAACTCGCGTACCGGAACACATGCCCACTCCGTGCACACGTTGGGGTGTAAATTAGTCTGTGCATTCTGTGATTTACGTGTTCGAAATCACAATTACCACCATTCTTTTCACCGTGGATTCGATGAATCACTGGGCCAGTTGCATAACAGTAACTTAGTCACCAGCAGCAGCAGCCGGCAGTCCAGAGGCATGAGAGGAGGCGTGAGTGGAGGAGCCAGATGAGGAGCTGCCCACACAGTAGGAGTGTACGAGTGGGCGCCTGTGATGCATCCGCATGCCTCGGGAAAGAACCAGTACTGATACTTGTGGGGGATATCTGGACGATATCAGACTAAAACAGGATATCGGCTGATAACCCCCCCCCCCCCCCTACTAAGATCATGTATAGCATGTTAGATCCATCTAATGGAGAGAAATAGATCATCTCAATCATTTGTGTCCAATGGCCCCAAACCTAGCCCCAAAGTAATGGTCTAGCCTAGCGCCCCAAAGTAATGGTCTAACCTAGCGCCCCAAAGTAATGGTGAAACCTAGCCCCAAAGTAATGGTCTAACCTAGCCCCAAAGTAATGGTCTAGCCTAGCGCCCGAAAGTAATGGTCTAACCTAGCGCCCCAAAGTAATGGTCTAGCCTAGCCCCAAAGTAATGGTCTAGCCTAGCCCCAAAGTAATGGTCTAACCTAGCCCCAAAGTAATGATCTAACCTAGCCCCAAAGTAATGGTGAAACCTAGCCCCAAAGTAATGGTCTAACCTAGCCCCAAAGTAATGGTCTAACCTAGCGCCCGAAAGTAATGGTCTAACCTAGCGCCCCAAAGTAATGGTCTAACCTAGCGCCCCAAAGTAATGGTGAAACCTAGCCCCAAAGTAATGGTCTAACCTAGCCCCAAAGTAATGGTCTAACCTAGCGCCCCAAAGTAATGGTGAAACCTAGCCCCAAAGTAATGGTCTAACCTAGCCCCAAAGTAATGGTCTAACCTAGCCCCAAAGTAATGATCTAACCTAGCCCCAAAGTAATGGTGAAACCTAGCCCCAAAGTAATGGTCTAACCTAGCCCCAAAGTAATGGTCTAACTTAGCCCCAAAGTAATGGTCTAACCTAGCCCCAAAGTGATGGTCTAACCTAGCCCCAAAGTAATGGTCTAACCTAAATATAGCATGCATTAGTAGGGTGTTACATCAGTAAATGTATGAGGTGTCCTAAATGAAAGAAAATAATGACATAATGAAGTCTTCAGTCCAAAGGCCATTATCAGTGGGGAGAAGCATGTTGACAAATTCAATGTTACTGCAAAGTAAAGTCACTTGAGATAATGTTCTGGTCTATAATGTTAATATATTTATGATACATTTAATAAATTATACATTTCATATGATACATTTTATGATACTTCATATGGAAACAAAGATCCAATTGAATCAGGTTGAAATAGAAATAGAACACCTTTATTTCAATCTACTACGTTCTGAGCCCCCTGCTGTATTCACTGTACACACATGACTGTGTGGCCAGGTTCAGCTCCAACTCCATAGTGAAGTTTGCGGACGACACATGGTGGTGGGACTGATCTCTAACAATGACGAGAAGGCCTATCGGGAGGAGGTTGATGAACTGGCACGCTGGTGCCGGGATAACAGCCTACTCCTGAACATTGGTAAAACCAAAGAGCTGATCGTGTATTTTAGGAGAATACAGCAGGTGACACACGCCACTGCGGATAAATGGAGCTATCGTGGACAGGGTGAGCAGTACCTGGGAGTCCACATCACAGAGGACCTGACATGGTCAACACACATAGATTCTGTGGTGAAAAAGGCGAAACAGCGCCTCTATCACCTGAGACAGTTAAGGAAGTTCAGATGCAAATCCAGAGCCTGCAGAATAATTAAAGACCCCCACCACCCCAACAACAGCCTGTTCAAGCTGCTGCGGTCAGGCAAGCGCCTACGTACACACGATACGAGCATAGAGAGACTCCGGCTCAGCTTCTTCCCCCAGGCCATCTGAACACTGAACTCTCCACTCACAAGTACACATGAACACACACACACACACACACACACACACACACACACACACACACACACACACACACACACACACACACACACACACACACACACACACGCTGCAACCACTTTATACAATCACTTTAAACTAAATGGAAAAGTCACTTTAAAGGAATGAAGAATATAAAAGTCACTTTAAGGAAAGAACAGATGTGGTTCTTGTATAGTATAGTTTAGATATAGTAAGTAAACCATAACGACAGAGTTAAAATTGTATATTGTATAATAGTGTACATAGGAACCAGTGCCTTCTCAGGTTGTCTTGACATGTCTATTTTTAGCATGCACATCTTATGTCTTACCTGTTTTTCACTGTATGCCCTGGTATGTATGTGACAAATAAACCTCTTGATTCTTGATTCTAGCAACACATCACCGTCACTCATCCACATTAGCATCAGTGACAGATAGAGCTGCCGCGATTACCGCATTACCGCGGTATCGCTGTTACATCACGGCCACCGCAGAGTAGGCTGAATACCGCATCACCGCTGTTTTTTATAATAATAATAATGAAGTACCCTCCTCTCGTTGGGCTTTCGGCTCTGCAGATATACCCTACTCATCTATCGAGGTTCCAAGCGACCCTATTGGGTACCAGAAAAGTCACGTGAAACATTGCAGACCACTGATTGGTCAGAAGAGAGACGCGTCACACGTTGGGAGCGTCCTGCAGTTTTTTACATCCTGAATGTCAGCCATTGATCAGAGCTCATCACAATACGGCTAATAACGTTAGCTTTAGCTCCCCGCCGGAGTGGACTACCATCGCTCATCAGGAGTACTAAACGAGACATAATGATTTTACTGTCTGCAACGAATGTTATAATAAAAGCCCTTCGTTCTATACACTTGTCTGATTGAAAACTTTATTAACAGACCGCAGAATGGGACAACTCAGCACGCTCTGAGCAAAGAAAGGAACTGAGATGGTCCGGTAAATACGCTGATGTTATTGAACGTATAACTATATAATGGTAATGCCACAAAACGAATGCCTTTATTATAAAGTAGTAACTTTATAGTAATAATAATAAGAAAGGGTCGGGGGGGTAACCACCCCTGCCCGCGACACCGAGTGAACGGCGCACGACCAGAGGGGAAACTTCGAATCCGTGTTTCACTTTCAATAACTAATGCGTGCTTGCCGAATCCCAAACAATATTCATGCTGCAAAGTCATCCTCTAAAGATCGACATTTAGACTAGAGGCAGGCTATATGCTATAAAAAGTAGACTACTACTAAAAATAAAATGCATTCAAACTTTTTTTTTTTTTTTTTTTTGTGCATGCAGTAATAACCGCGGCGGTAGGAAATATTTTGCAAATCCGTGCGGTAAGGAAAACATCAATACCGCGGCAGCTCTAGTGACAGATAGGGATGGGTACCTTTCACATTTGAACCGATACGGTAATTTTTTTTCTTTTTTTTTCGGTATCTCACTTGAATCGATACTCGGTAGTACCGACGTGTTTCGGTTCGGTACCTCAAGAGTACCGAATTCGGTACCCATCCCTAGTGACAGAATGGATCATATTTGGGCAGTCAGGGAAAGAGCAAGAGTAAAACTCAGTGCAAGTCAAGCCCACTGAAAGACATTGGCATTTGCTGGCATCATTGCAGCTTCCATCTTTACAGTACAGGTGGGTGATGTCTCGAACTTCCTTAGGTGCCGGGGGTTTCTGGAACATCACATGTTCAATGGTCCCATCTTCTCTGAGCCTCCACCCTCTACCAACTGGGTTCCAGAGAAGAGGCTTGGCCAGATGGCTGTGACGCCACACTGCTGTTTGGTACAAGGCTTTCAACACATGTTGCTGGAAGGCATCTTCTGTTGGGGGTAGATTTGCAGCTGATGAATCTGTGGTAGATGCTAGTGTACCTCAGCTCATCCAGGTTGGTGCAAGGACGTCCATTCTCCATTTTCTTTTGGCCATACAGTCGGAGGGCATACTTTCTTGCCACAGGAAAAGCCTCCTCTAGGCTTTCAGACAGTCTAAAGTTGGCCATTTCTTTTAACTCACTCAGATGGGTCTTCAGTCTTGTGAATGCAGTTGTCTTCCCAATTCTGTACAAGCTGCTTGTGGTATTGCAACCTGTGAGGGCGTGGCATGCAGGTAAACACTCACAAAGTGCTGCTCCAAGCTTCTGATCGATGGATCTTTCCTTTGGGCCATGTTCAGAGTGCATGAACACTGTTGAGGATCCAAGCATCCCTTTGCTTGAATAGTACACAAGCAAAACCAGTACATCTGTATCATCACATTTGACAATGAGACGAGAATGTGACTGTGCAAGGTGTATTGCATGTAACACCAATCTTGTGTCAGCCTCCTCCTGGTCACTATAAAGATCTGCCAAGCAGTCAACGCCTGACTTGCTAATCGTCTTAACCTCCTCACCATTTTCAAAGCCACCTTCCAAGATGACTGTGTTCTCTGAAGAGATTCTCTGTGGCCCTTTCAGACATACAATAATCTGGGTGAGTGTGTCCAGAAAGGCATCAACTGCGTTTTTTATAGTGTTTGACAGATATGACCATCAACACTCAATCAAAGACCTTAAAAGACAAAGAAGAGGCACCATCCAAACCAGCAGACCAACACATACTGTATGATCACAGGACAATCTAGTGTTCCTAACTACAGGAAATACCTGAGGATCAGTGGGAACAAGGCTGCTCTATGTAGCTTTGTCGTCAGCAACTACATAACCAATACAGGGCCACAGAGAATCTCTTCAGAGAACACAGTATGCCCTCCTCCTGTATGGCCAAAAGAAAATGGAGAATGGACGTCCTTGCACCAACCTGGATGAGCAGAGGTACACACTAGCATCTACCACAGATTAATCAGCTGCAAATCTACCCCCAACAGAAGATGCCTTCCAGCAACATGTGTTGAGAGCCTTGTACCAAACAGCAGTGTGGCGTCACAGCCATCTGGCCAAGCCTCTTCTCTGGAACCCAGTTGGTGGAGGCTCAGAGAAGATGGGACCATTGAACCTGTGATGTTCCAGAAAGCACCGGCACCTAAGTAAGTTTGAGACATCATCCACCTGTACTGTAAAGATGGAAACTGCAATGATGTCAGCAAATGCCAATGTCTTTCAGTGGGCTTGGCTTGCACTGAGTTTTGCTCTTGCTCTTTCCCTGACTGCCCAAATATGATCCATTTAGTCACTGATGATAATGTGGATGAGTGACGGTGATGTGTTGCTAGAATCAAGAATCAAGAGGTTTATTTGTCACATACATACCAGGGCATACAGTGACATTTGGGTGGTCATGCCCACATAGATTGTGCAATAATACAATAATAAAATAGACATAGAAAAAAAACAGGTAAGGCATAAGATGTGCATGATAAAAATAGACATGCTAAATTCCTGAGAAGGCACTGGTTCCTATGTACACTACTATACAATATACAATTTTAACTCTGTCATTATGTATTACTTACTATATCTAAACTATACTATACAAGAACCACATCTGTTCTTTCCTTTTGTGTGTGTGTGTGTGTGTGTGTGTGTGTGTGTGTGTGTGTGTGTGTGTGTGTGTGTGTGTGTGTGTGTGTGTGTGTGTGTGTGTGTGTGTGTGTGTGTGTGTGTGTGTGTGTGTGTGTGTGTGTGTGTGTGTGTGTGTGTGTGTGTGTGTGTGTGTGTGCTCATGTGTACTTGTGAGTGGAGAGTTCAGTGTTCTGATGGCCTGGGGGAAGAAGCTGAGCCGGAGTCTCTCTGTGCTCATAGCGTTTGTACGTAGGCACTTGCCTGACGGCAGCAGCTTGAACAGGCTGTTGTTGGGGTGGTTGGGGTCTTTCATTATTCTGCAGGCTCGGGATTTGTACCTCCTGTTATATAAGTCCTGCAGGGGTGGTAGTAGGGCTGGGCGATATGACCAAAAACGTTATCGCGATAAAATTATAAAATTATTTTCATATAATTCGATATCGATAATTATCGTCGATATAATGTATGTCAAGTTTAATTAACTTATTATGCTGCTGCGAATGTCTCGAGTCGAGTTGATGTCGTCATCAGTCCGCGCACGTTAGAAGTTAGCCGACAAGCGGAGTATCTCATGGCAATGTAATAAATATGACACTAAAATACTCTCTTCCGCCACAATATATTGAAACGACGTCCACTGTATACCCACACTACTATGAACGTGGCATCAGAATTCACGCTGCACACATACTCTGCACGTAAATATATAAAACATCGGCGTGCAAGCTAGTTAGCCTAGCCAGCCTGTTGTCTTATTATGCTGCTGCGAATGTCTCGAGTCGAGTTGATGTCGTCATCAGTCCGCGCACGTTAGAAGTTAGCCGACAAGCGGAGTATCTCATGGCAATGTAATAAATATGACACTAAAATACTCTCTTCCGCCACAATATATTGAAACGACGTCCACTGTATACCACACACTACTATGAACGTGGCCTCAGAATTCACGCCGCACACATACTCGGCACGTAAATATATAAAACATTGCCGTGCAAGCTAGTTAGCCTAGCCAGCCTTGTTGTTGAGTGAGTCCTACCTCTCTACCCAGAGGTGCAGCGCTGGGTCTCCTTCCTGGTCTCCTTCGCTCTCGGCCATCTCCTTCACCGATTGGTTGTTAGTGCGTGCTCATATCCAAGCTTGGAAAATCGATATATCGAAACTTTGCGACCACGTTTCATGTTTATTTCGAGGAAATAATTTATCGCGATAGTTATCGTTATCGTTTTATCGCCCAGCCCTAGGTGGTAGTGCAATACCCGTAGTACGCTCTGCTGAGTGCACCACTCTCTGGAGGCCCTTCCTGTACTGTGCTGTGCTGTTTCCAAACCAGGCAGTGATGTTTCCAGTCAGAATGCTCTCTACAGCCCCGGAATAGAAGGAGTGGAGTATCTTCCCCGATACTCTGAACTTCCTTAACTGTCTCAGGTGATAGAGGCACTGTTTCGCCTTTTTCACCACAGAATATATGTGTGTTGACCATGTCAGGTCCTCTGTGATGTGGACTCCCAGGTACTTGAAACTGCTCACCCTGTCCACAATAGCCCCATTTATCCGCAGTGACGTGTGTGTCACCTGCTGTATTCTCCTAAAATCCACGATCAGCTCTTTGGTTTTACCAATGTTCAGGAGTAGGCTGTTATCCTGGCACCAGCGTGCGCGTGCCAGTTCATCAACCTCCTCCCGATAGGCCTTCTCGTCATTATTAGAGATCAGCCCCACCACCACTGTGTTGTCCGCAAACTTCACTATGGAGTTAGAGCTGAACCTGGCCACACAGTCATGTGTGTACAGTGAATATAGCAGGGGGCTCAGAATGCAGTAGATTGAAATAAAGGTGTTCTATTTCAATTTCAACCTGATTCAATTGGATCTTTGTTTCCATATGAAGTATCATAAAATGTATCATATGAAATGTATAATTTATTAAATGTATCATAAATATATTAACATTATAGACCAGAACATTACCTCAAGTGACTTTACTTTGCAGTAACATTGAATTTGTCAACATGCCTCTCACCACTGATAATGGGATTTGGACTGAAGACTTCATTATATCAATGTTTAATTTTCTTTCATTTAGGACACCTCATACATTTACTGATGTAACTCCCTGACCATGCATGCTATATTTACACATGTGGTATTGCTGGATTCAGCACAACCACACCTTTCCGAAAAAGCCCTCATATGTGTTTCTTTGACAATCCATGGCAGTGCTACTACAAAGTAAATGAGAACATTCTGCAAAGATATACATTTTTTACATTTCCGCTTATTTTAAGTATGTGTACATAGGTATATATTTCCTACATGCATAAAGATATTCACATCCAGGTTTTTCTATTATGTTAAGCAACTGTCTGACTGCTAGCATGTCAAATTTGAAAGCTCTTGTAGCTTGTATTATTAATCTACATGAGTTTATATGCCTCAACTCCCATACGACCAGGCTATATTTTGGTTATTTTTTCCTTTGGGAGTGTATAACAATATCTATCAATTTAACAAGTTTTGCAATAAAATATTTTTATACAAGAATCCATTTCATATATGGGAGACCTTAGAGATGAGGACAAACATTCTTGTGTTTTGTTCTACCTCCGGTAGGGGTATCTCAAAAACTAAAGCCCTTTTTGACAGTTTGTCACATCACTAATTCTGTCCCCACTTCTTCTCTCCAACTCCATGACTCCGCCTCTCACTCCGCTCCAATCACAGATGTCGTCTACCCAGCCTCTTCTTGGTCTTCCACTTCCTCTCTTTCCATCCACCTTCCCCATCACCACCTTCTTGAACATCTCCCAGCTGGATCCTCTTTTTCAACCTCTCCATCAGCTGTCCTCCTTGCATACCCGCTCTTCTCAGTACCTCCTCATTCTTGATCTTATCCTTCCATGTTATCTTCAGCATCTTCCTCAGTTTAGGATTTAGATATCAGTGGTAATAATAATAATAATAATAATAATAATAATAATAATAATAATAATAATAATAATAATAATAATAATAATAATAATAATAATAATAATAATAATAATAATAATAATAATAATAATAATAATAATAATAATAATAATAATAATAATAATAATAATAATAATAATAATAATAATAATAATAATAATAATAATAATAATAATAATGGATTGATACTCTGTATTATTGGTGATACTTCAAGTTTAGGATTTAGAAGAAGTATCAGTGGTAAGTAATACTACTACTAATAATAATAAATAATGATAATATTAATAATAAGCGGTGTTGGCAGTTTGGCACATTCCCTACTCGTGCCTATACTTGCCTCCAGTGTGTCATAAATAGTTAATGCAGGAGTTTGGCATGGCACAGGCAGTTCTCACCACGCCTGTGCCATATTGTTAACCTCCCGCTGTGCAATTAATCACAATGAGCTGCGGGAGGGAGACAGCTGTTAGCGGATGGCAGGCTCGCAGGGGAAACGGAGCGCTGCAGCGCGGCTGAGGAGGCGACATGCAAATAAATGAACGGTCCTCTTCTCCCGGTTCCACACTGATACGAGGAGCCCGGCTGTATGGGGAACATCCGAGGCGAGGTATTGGTCAGCGACGTGAAACCGCGGAGACAGACAGGCCGATTGCTGTCGAATAGCTGCTGTTTGTGACCAGCCGCCAGCAAAGACCCCGACCTACTACTGCCTCTAACTGCCTCTACGTTGCCATAAATGTCATGATGTCATGTATGTTGTGTGTATGTCATACATTTAAATGTCACTATGAATTGAAAATGGGGGACCCTGATGTAAACAAGACAAACGTCTTTCTCTGGTCTGCATGATCCCCTTAACAATTGTGTGTATTGAGCCGTACTGTATTGTACCCATTCTGCAATCTGTTAAATAAAGTTGTCATTCATTCATTCATTCATTCATTCATTCATTCATTCATTCATTCATTCATTCATTCATTCACGTTACCCAACCCTATACCTCCCCAAACCTAAAAGTTTGATGTATAGGGGGGGGCTACTTACTTATGCACCTGCATTTGGCCAATAGCCCACAACCTGTAGGCTACTGTGTCTGTATCTCTGGTGACAGATATAGTGTTTACCATATAGGCTATACTTGAGAAGTTAATACCCTACTGAAGCAGCCTATATGATGAAGGAAGGAAAACCAAACTAAAGCCTATATACATATTATGATCATAGTCTCACTTACCCCATTGTTCTGATTGATACGAAAAGCGGCAAATCACAGCTGATCCTTTTCCTGTTTGAGATGGGTAATAAATAAAAAATCTATCAAACGAGCCCCTGTCCGCCCGCCGTTGGAAGGACGTCTTCTCGTCTATAATAGACTCTATATGACAGCAGCTTCCCACGTCTCAGCGCCGTTGCTACTGGAGGAATTCGACGGCACCTGCTCCATTCCCACTATAGCGTCACTTAAATGAAACGCAGTGAATCTTGCATTTTGCACATGACAGGAGGGTGTATATATGCACGCGTTCTCTTCAAACCGGGCAGCCTTCTTCGTTGATTCACAGTGAGGGAGTATAGCGCAGTGGGCAATCCAGTAGAATCCTATTGCGATTCGCCTGGCAGTCACCCTGCTGTTCTCGTGTGAATTACAGATCCGCTCTTGATGATGAGGATGATATATAACTCCCGCTGCCGTACTGAAAAAGACTACTCTCATTTACCAAGTGGACAGGATAACGCTGCTGTATCACACTATGTCCACCCGAGTCTCTCTCTCTCTCTCTTCCGTTCTCTTGCTATCTCTCAGGGCCTATGAGCTACACACATGGGCGACACTGACACGTCTCTCTCTCTCTCTCTCTCTCTCTCTCTCTCTCTCTCTCTCTCTCTCTCTCTCTCTCTCTCTCTCTCTCTCTCTCTCTTCAGCAATTTATCCACTGTGGCCAGAACAGTGCTTTAATAAATCACTCTTAATAGTTGTTGTTGAATAGATGCCCAAATGTTCTAATGTTTGATTATGACATCATACTGTGACATCACAACAGCACATGTTGAATAGATGCACAAATGTTCTAGAATGTTTGATTATGACATCATACTGTGTGACATCACAACAGAACATGTTGAATAGATACACAAATGTTCTAGAATGTTTGATTATGACATCATACTGTGCCATCACAACAGAACATGTTTAATAGATAACGAAAGTCTCTCTATAATAACTCCATGTTCAGCTCATTATCATATCAGTAGGCGATACTGAACTGTCTACGTCACGACATCGTCCTCCGCAGTGACGTCACCTGGTGCCCAAGGGACTGATGTAATTTGATGCTTATAGTTTTTCAAGAAGTTTAGGAAATCCACACACAACTAAATAATCTATTTCATGCATTCGCCACGCCTTGGAGCCTTATTTAGACCGAAGTCTAGACCAGGCTGATTGTCCAGTGAACGGACCTCGGTTATATTATACATCTTAATTAAAAAGGGGTCAATTGGCCTGTTATTTCTAAACGTCAGGCATTTAGATTATAATCATCATTCACATTGCTGATGATCATACTATATTATATATTATAGCCTGTGGACATTTCTGAGAAGAACGTATTGACAAAGGTTCGTAACTGCACATAAATAAATAACTGCACTCTTCAGACCACGGTTCATCATTGCTCGTTAATCTTGATTCATATAACATTAGTTCTTCTGAAAATGTGTCAACGATTTATTTGAGCCTGTAATGAAGTAACGCGGCGGCGGGGGACAACCACGTGACAACCCTATAGATAGACCACTGCAACACTTCCGGTATTTTGAGCTCTTGGGAGAGAGCGGATATAATCAACATTCATTCATTGCTCTCTTTCCCCCTCCCCCTTCCCGCTCACGATCTCCAGTAACGCGGAAGTGCAGCAATAGGGGGTATCTGCAGAGCCGCAGAGCCAGGCTGGACGGGTTGGAGGCGGTCTGGACAAGTATTAGTGGTCTGGACGCGTTTTCCTTAATGCCAAGCAAGCAGTGCAAAAATGCTTCCGCATTCGTCACCGCACGCCAGTGCGGTAAAGCGCCCTTCTTTTCAGACAAATGCTACCGTGCGTGCACCGGCGGCGGCGTGCTCGCTCAGGTGCGTGCGTGCGCCGGCGTGCTCGCGCGAGGTGCCCGCGCATGCGCATGAGATCCCGCCTTGGGTCGACACGAGCGGAGCTCAATATATATAAGTCACCGCCCCTTATTCAGTATCTAGCAATAGCTCAATTGGCAAGGCCACATGGCTGTGGATCCTATGGCTTGTTTGCTGGCGAGTTCGAATCCCATCGAAAATATTTTTTAACGTGATTTTTTTTTAACGTGTATTCTTTCGCCGGTTAAGGTTAGGCATGGTTATGGTTAAGGTTAAGGTTAGGCATTGTTTCGGAGTTGGTTAAGGTTAGAACGGTTAAGTTTAGGCGCTGTTAAGGAGCTGGTTAAGGTTAGAGTTTGTCAAAGAGAATGGCAATATAATTTCTATGGTTAAGGTTAGGCATGGTTAAGGTTAAGGTTAAGGTTAGGCATTGTTTCGGAGTTGGTTAAGGTTAGAACGGTTAAGTTTAGGCGTTGTTAAGGAGCTGGTTAAGGTTAGAGTTTGTCAAAGAGAATGGCAATAGACAGCCTATTTCCGCGCGACCTGGGCGCTGGGCGGCGGAAAATGAAAGGCGCATTACTGCACGCCACTACGGTAAATTTTTGCACTGCTTGCTTGGCATAAAGCTACACGCGGTCTGGACAAGTATTTGCACTACTGCGCACCATTTTCAACTTCACTTTCGTCTCGTTTACATAGGTACATAGACAGTAATGTTACATCTAGACATTTATGACATGTAATAATAGAGTAAACTTGTAAATAGACAGTAATGTTACATCTAGACATACCAGATCTAGTAATAATAGAGTAAACTTAACTTTCGTCTCAGTAACAATGTTCATAAAGTGTTGAGTGCTACAGTGTAGGTTAGTTTATTAGGACAAGTGCATGACAGTAAGGTTAGTTAGGGTTAGATTTTTTTTATTTAGATAATGGTTGAAGTAGTGAGTCTTTAGTCGACGGCGAAAGATTAGACGGGATTCGGCTGTCCTAACTGGGGTGGGTAGTTCATTCCACCATTGTGGGGCAAGGACTAAGAATAGGCGACTTCTCTTTGATGACCCGACTTCTCTTTGATGACCCTCCCGGAGCTTGGATAGGAGTAGGAATAAACTGTACATATACAGCACTGTTTGAACCTGGCACACAACATACTTCACATGTCATTTTTCTTTTTGTGGAGACGAAGATGATGAGTACCGGTCTTCTCCTCAGACATATAAAATCAGTTTTTCAATACAAGTACGACTCAAGACACAGAACATTAGTATGCAAAATAAAAAATGAAACAGATTTTGAGTGTGAATGAAAATTTTATTTCAACAAGATTGCAGAATGGGTACAATATAGTACGGCTCAATACACACAATTGTAAAGGGGATGCAGACCAGAGAAAGAAGTTTTGTCTTGTTTTCTCATACTAAAAACGTGACTGTTAGCACAGAGACGGCTGCAGTTACACACAGGGCCATTTTCGTTTCGTTTTCAGGGTCAGTTTCGCTTTTCAGAACGCAACGTAATGGCAGGCAAGTTAGGCCCAGTCCACACGAGCGCTGGATTTAATATAACCATGATTGTATGTGCGCAGTTGCACTGTTCGGCCACACACAACCGGGGATTTGCTACACTGCAACCCCGGTCTTTGAAAACCGGAGTCCAGGGTGAAGTTTTGCGGTTTTGTGTGGGCATAGCAACCAAGGTTGGAGGGAGGGAGCAGAATTAATTATTCGATATCAGTATAATAACTGGACTTTGAGAAGTCTTTATTCATGCAGACAGACACGCAGTTAGTTGGGTCGCTGATGCGTTTGAGTCTCTGCACTCCCTCCCCCCAAGGGCAGCATCGCTCATCGGTGAACCATCACATCTAAATGCCATATGAACACAACCAAAAGTAGCTCTCATCTGTGTACCTAAAAACAGTTCTGTAGTCTTCATCGCCAAAGCCAGAGGTATGCTCTATGTATTTCGAGTCCAATAATAGAATCTCCTGTATGCGTGGCTTCAAGACCTATAATGGGTATGTAAAAATAAGCACAGCATGTCAGTCAGGTTTCTGTGGGAATGTGGATTCTGCCATTCTCCCAGAACGGCTTAAGTTTAAGTTTATAAGACACGCATTACTAATTTCACTTACACATAGCACAAAGTGGTTTTCGGTCCAGGCTGGAAAGACTATTGCATGTTTCATTTTCATGTCAGCCTAATATTTATGAAACATGAGTTTGCCATTCGAGTAGGGATGTGCCATTATGCTTATTCAATTTACTAACTGAATAATTATATATATTTCATCAATTAATTACACTTACCGGAAATGAAGCTAACAGGTTGATACTTCGGTCCTTCCAGGTAGGAACAACATACATGTCTTCTATATAAATGTCCATGTCCTGATGAGGAAAAAACAAACATGATTATTAATAGTCTGCCTTCAGTACCAAAAGTTACTTTTAAATGTGTAATTAAAAAAGAGGTCATACACGTTTCAGAGCCAGTTCACCAATGAGCTTCAGGCATGCATTTCCAATCTGCAAGAAATCACAATTAAGACATTATAGTGAACATGATTGAAACTCTCCCTTCGGTAATAAATGTTAATCTGTTAGACCATGTGACTACTCACAGTTGAATCCATATAGCTGTTCAACCCAAGGCTCCAAAACGCATCCCGTGTCAAACAAGTTTGTCCTTCCTTCACAATTATTTCTTCCGAAGGCCTCTTTCGGTCCAGGACATAACTGAGCTGAAGATAATAACCATTGTTGTGATACAGATGAGTAGTTTTACATAGAAAGTAATTATTTGTAGAAATTTGCCTACCAGTTGTTGTTGGATAGGGTTTCGGGACTTCGCCCAGGGTTGGTCTGGTGAGTAGTCATTGTCCACTGGAATCTCAAGTTCTACAGGGATGGACATACACAAAAATATAAGAGAAATAGTAACAATGTTTAATAAAACTAATAGTGTAGAGGTAAGAATTACTGTAGGTAGGCATAGGTTTTTATAGGCCTGCTTCTGCTGCAGAAGCCAGGTTCTATGGTGTAATAGTTAGCACTCTTGACTTGGAGCAATTAAGAGTTCACTATTTAAGGTGGTGGGTGGCAGTTTAATATGATTATTGGACAAATCATGCATGGTTTCAGTCAAGGCGGCTAAACTTGAATTTAAGACATTTTAAGACTTTCTAATGACCCATGCATGCAATTCCACTTACTTGTCATTGCTGGGGGCAGACCTGAACCAGCTTCAGGGAGCACACCTTGAGCTGCTTCCAGTGATAGATCAAGGACTGCTTCCTGTGACACTGTAAGCAGATGACAAACACAGCTTACCAAGGAACAGTGAAGTTCACTATTTAAGGCGGTGGGTGGCAGTTTAATAAGATTATTGGACAAATCATGCGTGGTTTCAGTCAATAGGCGGCTAAACTTGAATTTAAGACATTTTAAGACTTTCTAAGGACCCAGGCATGCAATTCCACTTACTTGTCATTGCTGGGGGCAGACCTGAACCCGCTTCAGGGAGCACACCTTGAGCTGCTTCCAGTGATAGATCAAGGACTGCTTCCTGTGACACTGTAAGCAGATGACAAACACAGCTTAGTAAGGAACAGTGAACTTGATGAATGAAGACATTTATACATTATTTCCTAGATCAATTAAAAACAGGATTAATGCATTAAATATCTTTAATGCAAGTGCAAGTAGAAAATTTACCCAATACAGCCTGGTGGTAGCTGTTTATTGCCACCGCTGTCGTCCCAAATAACTTTTTGATGTTGTCCATTCGCTTCTTGTTTTTGTTGTTGTTGAAGTGTTCTAGGATGCTTCTCATCAGGAACAGATGGGTCGATGGTAGTTGCTGCGCTAAAAAGTAATTGTTCTTTCTCATTTGTGCAAACAGTTGTTCTGCAACTTGACTGTTTACATGTCCTGCAGTTTGAGGGACTATTATTATTATTATTACTAGATCTGGTATGTCTAGATGTAACATTACTGTCTATTTACAAGTTTACTCTATTATTACATGTCATAAATGTCTAGATGTAACATTACTGTCTATGTACCTATGTAAACGAGACGAAAGTGAAGTTGAAAATGGTGCGCAGTAGTGCAAATACTTGTCCAGACCACTAATACTTGTCCAGACCGCCTCCAACCCGTCCAGCCTGGCTCTGCGGCTCTGCAGATACCCCCTACTCGCAGTGGTCTAACGCCCCCGGGCTAAAGTGATAGTTGATGGGATTCTCCTTTAAAAAAAATGCGTACATCCAACCGGAAGTAGGTAGACGTTAATCAGGAAGAAGCTACTCATCAAAAGTCTCTATTCAGGAAGTGTATTCATATTATTTTGCTGGCGAAATATAATTATATGGGCAAAACACAGGACAGCCTTGCCGTTTTGTTTACATGCGACATGCAGTTTTGGTAAGTGTCCTTGTGCCTTTGCTCTGCTGAATTGTTTTCGTGGTCACATGTGCTGTTCTTGAAAATCGACACTGAATGGCCATTTGTGTAAAGTGAACTGAAAACAAAACCATTCCTGACGACGCCTGCTCACTCACTGTATAGTAGTGATGTTAGCTAGTTCATATTAGCGTTTAAGTTACATTTTCCAGTTTTGCACACAATACAGGTTTAGGTTTTCCAACTAACGTTAGTCACCAGATAATATTGTCACCCATTTAGCTAACGTTAGCCCTGTAATGCTAACAGAATAGCATAATGGTCCTGTAATCGGGGCTATAATTTCAGGAGCTGCTTGGAACGTTAACGTTAGCTATCCAACGTTAGCCAAATGTTGTTATTGGTATTTCTCAATCCATGAAATATACTTTCCTCTTAACGTTACGTGGTATACATTGATACATAAAAGAGTGTAACGTAAAATGTATGCTGTAAATTATTTAATGGGGAAAATGGGGGACCCTGATGTAAACAAGACGAACGTCTTTCTCTGGTCTGCATCCCTTAACAATTGTGTGTATTGAGTCGTACTGTATTGTACCTATTCTGCAATCTGTTAATAACATGATCAAACAAACGTTATTATCACCCCAACAGATGTTTGCCAGTGAGTGTAGCCTTGCGAGCTAAATAGTGTATGTGTGTAAATAATAGGCACACACAGCCATTACGTTAAAGGCGCAGTTCACCCCCAAAAAACAACATATTTCCCCCCTAACTGGAGTGCTATCTATCCATCCAGATCGTCTTGTTGTTACTAGCTTTGTTTTTGGAGATATCTGCCGTTGAGACGTTTGCCATCACTCCAATACAATGGAGCTGAATGGCACTCTGCTTGTGGCGCTCAAAACACCCCAACAAATACATTTGAAAAATTCAAAAGCAATGTCTCTTTTTAGAAAGCATGACCTGTTAGTCAAGAAGATAATCCAGTTTCACATAGGAACTATTAATGAATGTGGGTCTACTTTGGTAGAAAATAGTTCCTACCTGAAACTGCTCAAAACAAGGTCTGTGGGTTATCTTGAGTAACACGGTAGATATTTCTAAAACTGGCGAATCACAACAAAACGATGACTGAACTGCCCCTTTAATCTCCCACACAATTAGAAAAAATGACCTTCTTACTGTCTTTTTACTATTATCTACCCTACTCCTATGCTACTATACCTATATTACTACCTATCATGCTAATATGCACTCTGAGTGTAACACTCAAGCTTGATACAATTTGACAAACAATGCTGACCCTTAGCTGCCAGAGATGTACCTATCTTGCTGACTTGTTCACAATTTGTAAGTCTTTGGATAAAAGCGTCAGCTAAATTACTAAATGTAAATCCTAATGAGACCATCCCACTCGGGTCCCATTATTAATCCAAGTTGTCTACTTTAGAAACCTGTGCTTAGCCGTGTAACACTGCTTGACATAACTGTTGATAACTATCACGGATGAGGGGCCATTGGCCGCTGATCTAACTAAATACAATTAACACGTTTATTTAGATCGGTGTGACTGAGGTTTTCGTTTTTCCCCTCTGATGACTCTTGCTTTGACTATGTCCAGGTGGCGGTGCCTTTAATGCTGGTCCACAGACATGTCCTGCCCCCGCAATGCTAACCTGGAGGAACGTCCCCCTAACGTGCCTATCGGGGACCACAAATATGGCAACCATAAACTACCCCCTCAATCTCACCAGCAACACCAGCCGAGACTGGCTGATGCTCAACACAATTTAAACAGCAAGTAGGTCATGTTAACACCGTTCTGTGAGGCCAATAGTACTCTGAACTTTATTTTGTAAGACGTTTGCTACAGCGGTCTTTACTTCCTTTAGATATTTGTTTTTGATGCAGATTCCAAAGAAGAAGATGTATCAGGAGTGTTTACATACACTATTTAAAAAAAAATTGCACTAACTGACTGTTCCTAAAAAGGGCCACATAAACTCCACCTAATACATAATGTTGTGAAGACCGAGCAGGCTACTTCCTTAGACCATAATTAGGCCTGCCACGATAACACATTTTGCTGGGCGATTAATTGCCCCCGAAAATATCGCGATAAACGATATTATTGCGACCGGTTAGAGCATTTTTTTGAGAAATTTATTTCCCAAAACTTTTATTTTGAAGCCCACCGCTCCGTCTTTTCCGGTGTTTAAGACTTTTATTTTGAAGCCCACCGACCGGACCGGAAGTATTGTTGTGATTATCCTAGCCGACAACTTGTCTCGTCCGGTTGTGTTTTTTAGTTTTAACGTTAGCTACTAACGTTAGATGCAGCTACTACAGGCAATCAACGATGAGGAGGAAGCGTCAAAGCAGTATTATAATTGAATAGCTGTGGTGCGTAGGCACTGCAGCACGACTCGAAAATGACCGGTTATAATAAATTAATTCATGTTTAACTTGTCCCCGTCTCCAGTCCTTTGACTAGCCCCACCCGTTCATTGTAAACAATGATGCATGTAATTGTATTAACGTTATTCTGTGTTATTCTAACGTTACACTACAAATAACGCTACTTGGTTAAAAGGAGCAACACTATTGAGAAATGTAGTTAAGCTATGTGGTGTTGCCCCACGGAGCTCCTGTGCTGTGCTGTAGTAAAGCCAGCGGCCCGCCTCCCAACACGGACAGTGACTGACAAGGGGCACTGGTTCCGCCTCATTAAAACAAACGCGCAAATAGCAATTCATCGCGTCCGTCAAAATCATTGCATTCATTTAAATTATCGCGGCAATTAATCGATTTATTGCTTATCGCGGCAGGCCTAACCATAATACAAGAATAAGTGCAGAGAATAAACTCAGGCTGTAAAGCAAATATCATTCAGAAGCACATATGCATATATAATGTGCTTTCTTAGTGAACCCTTAGAGCCTTATGGATTATAGGTACGGCAGGGTTAACGCCAGGTTACTTACCAGGTCATAGCTCTGTGGTTTAACATTCTACCTCCACACTTAACGTTAGTTGCAACTGTTGTAGGCGGCTGCTCTAATTGTCTGTGGATGCATGCATGCATTTTTAACATCCTGTGGGGTCCTATGTCCCACTCTCCACTAGAATAGAAAACTTGGAATAGTGTTCACTTCACTTGTGAGGACCTTTTTCTGGACTATACTGTTAGGGCAAGTGTTTAGAATTTGGTTAGGAATAGGCATTTAGTGGTTAGGGAGTGACAATAATATAACAATGTGTGTGTGTGTGTGTGTAGCTTCCATGGTCTCCCCCTGCTGAGCCTGCTACCTACCCCCAACATGATGCCATCATATAATTGGAAGCCCACACCCTCCCCCCCTGCACCCACTATGATGACCAATGGACTGAAGTAAGACATCATACTATCCTTTTAAAAATACAGCATACTACCTTTTGGTCAGTCGGTGTAGAAATTCACTTTCCTCGTCAGCCCTTCTCACCCTTTGTGTTGTTCCCAGGAGGCGTAGTGATGACTACAGCCCATCTGGCCAGAAGCGCCAGCGCCTCGACTCTTTTGACTTCCAAATGAGGAGCGCCCTCATCCAGACCCCTCCTCGTCTGCACCATCGTGAGGACGAGGCAGCGGGAACCTCGGGGAAGGTTGGGCCCAGCTCACATCGCCCCTATCTTCACGCCCATCGTTCTCCCCGGGTGCCCCCTGACACAGGAAGCAGCAGCACGCTGCAGGACTACGCCAAGGACAATGTGTGTCCAGATGAGCAGCACTGTGTGTGTGTGTGTGTGTGCGCGTGTGTGTGTGTGTCAGTTGTTTCAACCTGCTTTGCGTACCAGATGGCTAGAGTTTGCCCTTGTCACATAATTTATACTGTAGCAATACAATGGGTGCCAGGAAGTTTAGATGATTTGAGAGTAAATGTATAACGTAATAATTTCTTTTGATTGACAACTTATGTGACACCATCTGAATTGACTTGATGCAATAAACACCACCCATACTCCAAGCAGGTTAAAACAAACGCCTTACCTAAGTGACCTACCAACCGTTTACCGGATCACAACTAGAATTTATGCAAATTCTACCAACCATTGCATTATTAAAAAATCGTATCTATACAGAAAAGAGTGTGTGTGTGTGTGTGTGTGTGTGTGTGTGTGTGTGTGTGCTGATGAGCGAGAGAGAGGTGGGTGCAGGTAGGCAGGTCTGTGTGTGTTTGTAGTCTGACTAGTAATGTGTGTGCCGTGCAGGATAATACCATTATAAACAAGGTGTGCGATTATCAAAAATGACGCAGGCAGCAGGACTAATTCCCCCATGAGGCGACGCATTCTAACCTCAGGTAGTCTCTCTGTAACTCTGACTCTTTCACTTGACTGTTGCCGGGGACAATGCTAACGCAGCATGTCGGTTGGTTAGTTTAAAACTCTTATTTGGCCGGTTATCGCAAACTAGTCTAGCATAGCCAGACCTACAGTATCTCCACGCTGCGCTTTTAGCACAAATAGATGCTGCCTCTCTAAACACCAAATTGCTTCCCTAGCTCTATCTGACAAAGCCCTCTGTCGATATAGAATCGTGGTTGCACCGCGCTGTGTGTCTCTTATCAATACTCGATACATTGTAATGTTGCGACGGTGTAACATTACTTTGGAGGGCAAATGATTCAGGAAGCTTTTATTACTCTCTTTTCAAAGTAACTGTTGTGTTACTCAAGTCAGTAGGCCAGTGTAGGGCTCAAATATTGATATCCCTTACAGCCAGTCAGAATCAAATATTCACCCTGGCCATTGTATAAAAGAAATAATAGTAGATATTGGCAAAGCATTGTGAGGGTGGTGGTATTTCCTGGTTTAATAACCTCATGTATTACAGATATGTAAATAAACTACATGGGTAAGGCTCTAGACTCGGAAGTTCACCGGTTCGAGCCCCCGTCAAGCCCCTGTTACGATGATGGGGACACTGTACAGTTAACTTGGGAGTGCCGTCCTTTGGAAAGAGGAAAGGCGGAGGGATCGCTGTCTTTGTTAATTGCAGCTGGTGGAATCCTGGTCACTGTAAAATAACCCATCTTTTCCTCAGACAATTAACTTTTGGCTCTAGAGACCAGGTCCAACAGTAGGGGGTTCCCCGATGTTCCTGGCCATCAGGTCTCTGACATAAAGGCCACCTAATCACCCCTCCCCCTTAATTGGCTGATATCAACCCGGTCTCCTGAGCCTTTCAGCCATTGTGTAGTGTGATGTGTGCCTGGTGCCAGTGAATGGCAGCCATTGAGCCTGCGTAGCCCAAGGTTGGGTGCTACACAGGGATGGTGAAGGAGGCAATTTCCACCCTACCATGTAAAGCGCTTTTGAGTGTCTAGAAAAGCGTTATATAAATGTAATCATTCATAATATTTTAATATTTCCCATATATTTAGTTCATATACTGTATGTGTGAGACCATTTTATTTCAGCTCAGAGAAATGTACAATTTCATACTAAATACTATTTGACCCACATCTGATGTGTGTCTCTGTGAGTGTGCCTGTCTGTGAGTGTGCCTGTCTGCCCCCGGCCTGCTTGGGTCAGTGTGCTCATCACATGTGTTTGTCTCCTCAGTTGAGTGGCCAGATTGTGGAGCTGTTTGAAGCGTGCCAGCAGCAAGAATCTGACCTGTCCAGGAAGGAGATGTTTAGGACGCGGCTGCAGAGAGACATACAGAATATATTTCCAGGTTTGTAAGACACACACACACGCATACACACACAAACACAAAATGTCCTCACTAGAAAGGCAGGCCTGTGGACCGACTTCTAAATGTCCTCACTGTGACTTCTAAGGAACAGGTGCTTAAAGGGGACCTGCATTACTATTCCTAGCACTATTTGGGCAACTTTACACACAATTCCTGTGAGTCTATTGAACACATCTGTACGTTTTTTTTTTTTTTTTTTTTTTTTTTTTAAATGCATTGTTTTATATTTCTTATCAAGTACTCAAAAGCATCATTTTCCAGCCTCAGGATTTCAGGCTATTTTTGGATGGGCTCCGCCCATACTAGTAGAATGCTTTGAGTGACAGCCACCCACCAAATAGCTCTGGCCAAGTTCAAGTTCAAGTTCTTTAATAGTTGTCATACAGAAGTACAGAATACTTTCATACAAAATGCTTCTTACTGTTACCATGCATTAAAGCATTCCGTCTCCAGACGGATTTCCGTCAATTTGATTGGGGAGATCCGTCCATTTGATTCGCAGTCTGACGGAAGTATTTGCATGATTTGTAGATGCATACAGATTGAAACAAAATTGAGCCAATCAGAGGCGCCAAATATGGAAAAGGGCTTTTTTTTCCTATCGCGCCAAGCAGTCATCATCACTCAGCGACTCGAGAGACGGGTCGCCTTTTTTGCAGCCTCACGCGTCAAACTGCTTGTTTACCAACGTCACAGCCACCACGCTGCTTGCACTCGCTGCTATATACCGATTAGCTAACGTTAGCTTAATAGCGTCTGTTAAATGGAAGGAGTAAGCCGGCCACTAAAAAGAGAACCCACCGCGGGGTTCTCAGATGAAAACGATCAGCGGGACCACCTAACAAAAAGTTTCGAGAGGAGAGGACGTTTGAAGAGACTGGCTAGGCAGCGCTACTGGGGGCTGTAGTGGTGAGTTAACTTGTTCCGTGTGCCGCAACGATGTCAAAAAGAAAAACAGAAACAACACGTTTGTCATTGTCGTGTTACTTCACAGTACAATATGCGAGTCCCCTGCTGTGGTTGTGAGTATACGTTTATTAGCTTAACTCCGTAGCAACATCACACAGGTGTATCGGTAGACAGTCTCCTCCCCACCGTATATATTCTCTCTGTCAGGATCTATGGGTAACATTACTGTATATTTGCATATCGTATATGTCACAAATGTAACAGTACTATATACCTGTAGTATGTCCCTATGCCATAAATGTCATGTCAATGTCATGCATGTCATAAATGTCACTGAATTGAAAATGGGGGACCCTGATGATGTAAACAAGACAAACGTCTTTCTCAGGTCTGCATCCCCTTAACAATTGTGTGTATTGAGCCATACTGTATTGTACCCATTCTGCAATCGGTTAAATATTGATTGATTGTTATAACGGATTGCAGAATGGGTACAATACAGTACAGCTCAATACACACAATTGTCAAGGGGTTGCAGACCAGAGAAAGACTTTCCTCTTTACATCAGGGTCCCCCATTTTCAATTCATCATAACATATATGACATACATGACATACAGATAGATAATACTGCTACATCTATACATTTATGACGTACCAGATTTACACAGTATTGTTTGTGATACAATAAGAGTCTAAAAAAGAGAGCATATACATTTGACGAAGAAACTGTACATTGGAGGAGGTTGGGTGGAGGGGGGGGGGACTGTACATTGGAGGTGGTTGGGGAGGGAAGGGTTGGGTAGGCGGGGTGGGGGGGTAACTGTACATTGGATTATCGACGAAACCGAAACAAGTAGGCTCCCTTAAAACGCCAACGCTATTAAAAAGAAATACAGTGGAGGTTAAAATAAGAATATGACTTGGCCTGAAAAAAATTTCAGTCAGGAGATTTTTTTTTGCTTTAATCCCTGTGTTACGCTCCAGAGACTGTGCTAGACAAGATAGTATCAAATAACATAATAACATAATATAGCATGAATTTAGAAGAAGAAAATGAGGTCACAGTGTTCGGTATAGACATATGTACAATGTTCTGAGTTACCATATAATATACAATACACAATACTATGCAGTGTACTAATGTACAGTACTATCTAGTGCAAAGCAGAAATGGGATGAGGTACAATTTTAGGTACAATTTACAGTAAGGTGTACGAGTTGTAGTGCAATCCTTCATCCATAAATATAAAGTGTGGGGAGTGGGTGCTACAGTGTGTTTGTTTAAAGTGGGTGTGTGCTATAAGTGTGTGCAGTGGGTGCTACAGTGTGTTTGTTTAAAGTGAGTGTGTGCGTGTGGATGTGTGTGCTATGTGCGTTTGGTGGTTGTTGTTGTGTAGTGTTCATTCATTGTTCGTTTAGCAGCCTGATGGCCTGGGGATAGAAGCTTCTTCTGAGTCTTTCTGTGCTCGCCTTGAGACTCCTGTATCGCTTGCCTGACCGCAGCAGTTCAAAGAGGCAGTTGTTCGGGTGACTGGAGTCTTTAATGATTCTCTTAGCCTTGCCCTTGCAACGCTTGTAGTAAATGTTCTGGAGGGTGGGGAGCAGGGGCGTTTTTAGGGTTAGAAAACATTGGGGGCTTCAGCCCAGGGGGGTGGAGGGGGGGGGTCACCCCCCCCCCCCCCTTTTTTTTTTTTTTTTTAAGCACAGAAATACGCAATTTTAGATTAATTAGAGATGAATACTGAATAACTAGAATCATTAGAGGTTCTCAAAGTGAGGTCCAGGTCCATGAGAGGGATATGGGCAGTCCCTAGAAAATTCAAAGTTAACAGGACCAAATCATCAGTTTCTTATTTATTTATTTATTTAGCCAGATAAAACATTGATCTGGTCCAAGAAGCCCCAACAGGAGTACAAATATACATATATACACATATATATACATATAATATATATACATATACTGTACATACATACACATATACACCAATAACAAAATAAAAACACAGTTAATTGTAGATACACAATCAGGTTTAAGCACTATAAAAATGCAGCAGGTGAGTTCACCTGTCTTCAACCAAAATGGAAGGAGAGTGAAGTACTGTACACAGAGAACATGAAAATATACAATACATTCACCAAACACTACACAAGACAACCAATGATGCAGACTGATGAAAATATACATTTTCTCCCATTTTCCCAAATCAGTCAACATGGAGAATCACAACAAAAAATTATCTTGCCAGGTCCAGCTAGGCAAAGAGATAATGTCTAGTATTTTCTGTTTACATTTAAAAAAAAAAATTGTGTTACTGTAATTTTAACCTGTACTGGATACAGTATTTTATGTTTGTCTGATATTTGCTAAGCTTACAGTGTTATGCACATAGTAGCATGAAAACTGGGACATGTATTGTTGTGATTCTCCATGTTGAAATGTTGACTGATTTGGTTATATGGAGAGAAAATGTTATTTTTTTCATCAGTCTGCATCATTGATTTGGGTATATGTAGATAAATAAATTATATTTTCATCAGTCTACAGCATTGGTCTTGTGTAGTGTTTGGTGAATTTATTGTATATTTGCACATTATCTGCGTACTTCACTTACAGTACTCTAATCACTGAGAAGTAGAATTGCTAAATGTGTTTTAGGTTAAGCACAGCAGTGTGTGTAACTGGTTCAAACAGAATTAAGTCATTATGTAACGTGTGTTTCATATGGTAACAAAATTAGTGTATGGTTTTGACAAGTGTTTAATTTAGCAAAGGATCTGAGGTGTTCTGATAATTGTGTGTGTGGTTGTGCTAATTGTGTGTTTTGAAACACCGGGCCCCGTTTTCAAAATCATGCTTAGGCAATCGAAAAAAAACTATTGTGTGTTTCATTATATACATATGTTTCAGTCTTCTCATTAAAAAAAGATTCGATTTTTGGGTCTTTTCCTGCCTTTGGTCCGCTTTGCATTCACATCACAAATGAACCGCAGCAGGGTTCACTTGCAAGAGTGAATGAGCTTTCACACCACCCCAAACCAACCGGACTATCCGAGGTTCGATTAAAGCTTATTATAGGACACTGGACATGGGTATGGATGGCTCCAGGTGCTGCTGCGTTAAAGTGCACATCTTCAATATCTGTACTATTTAAAAGCACAGTGCAGGACACACTCAAAGGTTATCGCACTGCACACCTGAGATGGCAGTGGACATGTATGACAGGACAAAGGCCATATGTAATGGCCTTTGGATTGAGGAACATACTACCAGCCAAAGGAGGAAGCAGAAAAGGATGGACGAGTATGTAGTTGAGTCATCTTGTGGCACAAGCTCAGACCTCAGCTCAGGAGATCAGCTGAGACAGAGACTGTTCTATCCAGTCGTCGACAGAATGCTGCAAGAGCTTGAGAGCAGGTTCTCATGAGTTGGATAACAATTTATGAGAGGCATACAGGCATGTTATCCAGCCTCAGACCAGTTTCTCTCAGTGGAATTGCTGCAACCCCTCGCCACACATTACAATATCCAACTATTGCCAGAGGAGATCACAGTTGCAAAGTGTTTCCTGGTCAGGACAGGCAGAGATGCAGTCCCTACTATCCAAAGTGTCTTTTCCCTCCTGGATGATAATAATAATAATAATGCATTTGATTTATAAGGCGCCTTTCAGGACACTAAAAAAAAAGTCCACAAATCGGTGAATGAAAGAATTATAGGATCAAATGAAAACTACTTACTAAAAATGTTTAAAAGTACTAAAAACCAAAAAAAAAAACCAAACACTAACAAACATTCAGCACAGACAATGGGGATGCTGACATAAAAAAAAAAAAAAAAAAAGTAAAAAAAAAAAAAAAATGTAAACAATTTTTTTTTTTTTTTTTTTTTTTAGATCCGGGGCTAGGAGAAAAACATCCGGGGCTAAAGCCCCGGAAGCCCAGGGCTAACGACGCCACTGGTGGGGAGCCCCCCTCCAATTGTGCGTTCGGCTGAACGTGTCACTCTTTGTAGTCTGCTTTGGTCTTGTGCAGTGCTATTCCCAAACCAGGAGGTGATGTTGCCGGTCAAGATGCTCTCTATTGTACATGAGTAGAAGTTCTTAAGGATCTTCTGGCTGACTTGGAACTTCCTTAGGCGCCTGAGGAAGTAGAGGCGTTGTCGTGCCTTCTTCACAACACTGTTAATGTGTGTGGTCCATGTCAAGTCCTCGGATATGTAGGCTCCGAGGTACTTAAAGCTGTTGACTCTCTCAACCGGTGCCCCGTCGATGCTGAGGGGGCTGTAGTCCTTGACCCCCGACCTCCTGAAGTCCACAATCATCTCCTTTGTTTTGCTGACGTTCAGGGAGAGGCTGTTTTCCTGGCACCATCCCGCCAGGACCTTGACCTCTTCCAGGTAGGCCCTCTCGTCGTTGGCAGAGATCAGGCCCACCACCACTGTGTCGTCAGCAAATTTGACGATTGTATTGCTACTCCGCTGAGCCACACAGTCGTGTGTGTACAGGGAGTAGAGGAGGGGACTCAGAACACAGCCCTGGGGGGCCCCTATGTTGAGGGTGATGGATGAGGAGGTGCAGTTGCCTGCTCTCACCACCTGGGGTCTGCCAGTCAGGAAGTCCAAGACCCACTGGCAGAGGTCATAGCCCAAGCCCAGGTCCCTGAGCTTGGCTATGAGTATGGAGGGGACTATGGTATTGAATGCCGAGCTGTAGTCGATGAATAGCATTCTCACATAGTTCCCCTGCCTCTTGTCCAGGTGTGATGCTGCTGTGTGCAGCACATGGGATATGGCGTCCTCCGTGGACCTGTTGGGGCGGTATGCAAATTGCAGGGGGTCCATGTTGATGGGGAGGGAGGAGCAGATGTAGCCCTTTACTAGCTTCTCAAAGCACTTCATGGCTATGGCCATACTACTCTACTAACGCCAAAGTGAACCTAATACACAAACAAATATGGCTCAAGCATACGTTTTTGATACAATACAATCCACAAAGGGATGACACCGAAGCAGGTAGCCATGCCATACGATTTTGGGAAAACAAATGCCCGGAAGAATAAGATTGCTCTCCCAATCCGTCTAACACACACACAGCACTTTGTAGCGGTGGTCAGCCCAATATAATCAAAGTGTAAATGTTACAGTGGTGCATTGGGCGCCAGACAGGCTAAAACCTGTCAATAAATTAAATAAGCAAAATTAAAGCTTACTGTTGTTACCGGCTAGCTCCAGGTAACCTCCACTACAAAAAACAGCATGTGACAAGGTTTGAAATATTTAAATAAGAGGCAGGCAAACGGTATTCGGTGAAATAATATATACTGTATTCAAAATAATCAAGTGCAAAACAGATACATAGAATACAAGTGAAAAATGGTAATAAGTCAAACAAAAACAGTCCAGATTGTGTGTGTGCTCAGTGATTGTGTGTTTGTGGGGGTAGCAGGCTGGGGTAGGCTGAAGTGGTAGCTGAGGACAGCTTGGAGATTGGTAGGGGGAAGCTGGGAGAACAGGGACACTGGAGATCTTGAGTGAAGGTGGTCAAGTCCGGGATAGTTGGTGGTTTGAAGAGACGGTTCATGGAAGGGGTTAACTTGCCAGCACTGGTGTCCTCTCTTTACAGGTGATACTCTCTTTGATCGGCCATGTTGTAGGCCACAGGATACATGAGGAGTCTGTCACCGTTTCCTTCAAATCGACTTGTTCTTTGCCTTCTTAACTCACATTTTCTTCTCAGTATTTCCCTTGCTCTGACTTCAATCCTCTCTCCTGCTCTGCGTCCTTGTTCTGCTCCACTTGCTCTGCTTCACTCTTCTGCTCTGCTGCCCATGCTGCAATCAACTCAGCTGAGTCCTATATGTCAATTAGATTGCCTGCCTTAAAGGGGCAGTGCCAATAGGCTACTCTGCTACACACTTCCCCCCTTGAGAAGATCACCCTTGGAGGTGTGATCCCTGTGTGCATCAACCCAGGAAACCGAAGAACTCTTCATCAGAGTCATCCTGTAGGATGTCCAAGAGGGTTTGCCTTTCTTGGAGTTCCAACTCCTCAGCACTGGGATAAAAGGGTTTGAGGTTGTAGACGTGGACTGTCCTTACATCTTCACCAGTGTCTTCCAAGCAGACTTGGTAGTTCAAGGGTCCAAGTTGAGTAACACGATAAGGACCTTTCCATCTTTGAGCCAGCTTGGCTGTGAACTGGTCTTGTGAACTGGACTGTGGAAAGTTTCTCACCCATACTCTGTCCTTTGACTTAAAACAAACATCCGTCTTGTTTTGTTGTAGTTCCTCAATTGCCTTTGACGTGCTTTCTTGCTACTTTCCTCTACCGTAGCTTGGAGCTGTTTCAACTGATGGATGACATCATAAGCAGGGGCATCTGGGGAAAGAGTCTTGCATTTCAGAAGTTTATCCATTGGGCTTTCCTTCCAAGCTGCAACTCTGCAGGTGTCACTCCAGTGGTCTCATGCACTGCAGAATTAAGAGCAAATCTGAATTCTGGCAAGTATTGATCCCACTTGTTGTGGTGGCCCTCCACATGAGGATATCATACATTTCAATGTACGATTTACCCGCTCTGTCATGTTAGTCTGAGGATGATAGGCTGTGGTTAACTTAGGAGTCACAGTCCATTGTTTACAGAGCTCTTTGAAAAGAGAAGATACAAACTGTGATCCCCTGTCCGAGAGTATGTAATCTGGTACACCCCATCTTGTAAAGAATTATCTTCTGAGGACACGGGCAATTTTCTGGGCTGTTGCTGCTCGTAAATGAAATAATTAGACCCATCGTGTGTAGTAATCCACAAATACCAAGAGGTATTCATTCTGTTGTGGTCTGCGTGGCATAGGACCCATTAACACTTTGATCGCCGGGGTTAAATTCATAATTTATCATCCCTCGCCAGCCCTATTTAACATGGAGAAGTTCCCCTTCTTTGCAGGGCTATAACTTTTTAAATTGTATTGCTAAATTGACATTACTATGGCCCATTCAACGTCCTATATCTATTGTTCAGGGTGTAGCAACGTTATACTTTTTCATTCACATATTCATACTAAAATACGGTCTAAAGTATACGGTCTAAAGTATAAGTATGTTTTTATCGTTTTCTGCAGCTTTCTCCAGAACTTGATTTATAGCCCCAAATGCATTATATTGGTGATGAAATACAGTTTGATAGCAATCGGCGCGAGAAAAAAAATTTCAACTGGACGTGCTTCTAGGAGTTACTAAGTATGATCTGATGTTGACCGGATAGGCGGGGGGTCGTTTATAATTCCGTGGGCAACGTTATATCATTCATCTAGTGTGGGTGATATGATCATTAGAGCAGTTAGTAAAGAACACGTTGAAAAATAACACTGGATCTTACCGTATCTTCCTCGCGCCGTTGGACGATGAGCGTGGAACTGAAATATTCCTATTATGGGATGTAGAAATATCCGATCCATTTCCAGGTTGTATAATAGTATATACGTCCAAATCATGTTGTTTATCGAGTTATTTGCAACCGATGGACATCCAGTGTGTCAAGATGGAGTCCTGCTAACGATAGCGAGTGCCCGGACGAAATATGGGTGAGCACCACTTCATCCGCATCACTTCCTGTTTGGCCGATCGGCCACCAGATGGCGCTCTTGAACCGTTGGAGAGTTGAGAGGGGCTCACCAGTACATATAATGTCTCCGGGGGAGAAATATGATTTCACAGATTTTTGAAATATTGATATCAAAGACGCTGTCCAGCGTCTTCGGCAGGGGTGGGAATCATCAGTTTCATCACGATACGATATCGATTCTTTGGACAACGATACGATATTTGCCGATATCACAAAGTCTGCCACGATACGATTCAATTCAGGTGCCTGCGATCGATATGAGGTGATATTATGTGCCCATTTAACACAATCAGTCACATTTAGATCAACTAAAAAAAGGCTACGGAAATATCAATTGATGTATTTATTTTTGAGCTCTTCCAGACATTTAAATGAAAAACAATCTATTGTTTTTAATACAAATAGACCTCCTGTTCACTTTTGTTTTTATATATTGAGCTTTAACACACACACAGACACACACAGACACACACACACACTCCAAGTCCCCTCTTCACTCTCCTGTTCTCTCTCACGGTTAGCTGCTTAGCTTTTAAGCAGCCAACGCGACGTTCATTTAGATATTTAACCCGACGTTGGCATAAAGGAATGGCGACGATGCAACGCCTGTTATATGCATTTGACCCGTTGCGGGGAAAAAACTGCACAGACTTATATCGGCTCGCAAAATAGACGCTCTGTAGTGCTTTACAGCAGACGCAAACGCTGTAATGTCTACACGGAGTTTCACAATACTGGGCGCCGGCGGATATGACTCGCGGGGATTTTCAAAATAAGAGTATTGCAATATGAATCGATCTTTTTACGTTGCGTCGATCCTATTTGATTATTGATAATAGATCGATATATCGATCTGGATCGATGTATTGTCCCACCCCTAGTCTTCGGCAGAATAAGCATGGCGGGGAAAGACGCTGCCCAGCGTCTTCTGCGATTAAAGTGTTAAGTCCACACCTGATCTCATTGGGGCCTTTAACTGTGTGCTGTTGCATCTTACCAGCAGGTTTCCTGTTGTCTGCTTTCAGACTCTGGCATTTGATACAGCGTTTGACGAACTGGCCCACATCTGTCCACATTCTAGGCCAAAAAGCTACTCATGAAGTCGTTTGTAGGTCTTGAATATCCCAACATGGTCACTTAGAGGGTTTCCATGATAGTTTGAGTATCTGTTGAACCAGGCTCTCTGGAATGTAGATGCGATAATGAAACTGCTTGTCCGACATTTGTGATTTATGGTAGAGTTTGTCCTCCAGGACAACATAACTTGGTTCCACAGTATCATCCCCTTCTGCTAGAGCTTTGAAGATTCTTTCGATCTTGGGGTCTTTGTGCTGTTCTTCCCAAATGAGCTCAAGTGATACAGGGAGACTTACAGCATCCTTTTTGCTTGAGTACAGGCGGTATCCTACACAGGTGGGAATCCTGGAGAGAGCATCTGGGACAACGTTCAATTTGCCTTTTCGATATTCCACAGTGAAATACATTTTTTGAAGGTGCAGCGCCCACCTTATCAGGCGGCTTGTAGTTTTTGTGGAACTAAGGACCCACTGTAAGGCAGCGTGATCTGTGACAACTGTGAAGAGCTTAGGTTCCAGATAATGTTGCTATTTTTCAAGAGCCCAAATCACTGCCAAACATTCTTTTTCTGTTGCCGAGTAGTTCCCCTCTGCTCGGTTCAAGGTTCAGGGACTCTCGCCGTGCCTGGCTGAAATGGATAGACAATGGAGGGATTGGACTTGAAACCATATTCTCTGTCAGCCACATTGATCTGTATCACTCTTCTGCTCTGCTGCTCATGCTACAATCAACTCAGCTGAGTCCTATATGGAAATTAAACTGCCTGCCTTAAAGGGGCAGTGCCAATAGGCTACTTTGCTACAACTTGTACTAACGACGTTAGTTAGGAACATAATCATTCATTCACAATACACACAAGTAGGTCTACATATATACAACGAAGCACAGAGCTAAGAACGTTAGCTAAGCTAGCTTGCTCTCTCAGTCCGTCTAACAAACACACACACACGCGCGCACACACACACACACAGTGCTTGCACTAACGTTAGACTGTCTTGGCGCACACACACGGAAGAGTACCGTAATACACAAACGGATGAATGAACGAGGTCCTACTGCTAATTAACTAATTACGACGTACTGTATGTACTTACTGATTCGATGCTTTCTTTCGGTCTCAAAGACTTACAGGCTAGTTCCCTTCTTCTTTAGCAACAGCCAGGAAATCACGGAAGCATAAAGTCCCTCGTCTTTGCAAAAATCCTCAGGAAAAATGTGCAAAGACGTATTAGCAGCTTTGCAGCCAGGAACAGCACATGACCTGTGTGTTTTGCTCATATTATTTACGTTAGGCTAAGTCACTGCACTTCTTTGGTCTGCTCTAGGTAGATTGTGGGCGGGCATTGGCTCCAACCACAGAGCCAATCGGATCACTATCCGCTCCATCCTCGCCTCGTTACGTCACGATGCGAGTCAAATCAGAATGACCTAATTAACTGGAGCAGGAAATGGTCTGACCTGAATGAGAGCAATCCGCCAATATGGTATTTAGAGACACAGACACATTGACACATTGGGGTAGGGAAGAAGGATATCAGTCAGGTAGGGGGGGGCAGGCTAATGGAGGGCTTTGAAGGTGAGGAGTAGTGTTTTGAAGTTGATGCGTTCCTTGATCGGGAGCCAGTGGAGAGAGTGGAGGACAGGGGTGATGTGTTCACGGGACCGGGTGTTAGTGAGGAGGCGGGCGGCTGAGTTCTGGACCATCTGCAGTTTATGGATTTGATTTGATTTTATTACGGATCCCCATTAGCTGGTGCCATAGCAACCAGCTAGTCTTCCTGGGGTCCACACAAAAAAACATACAAAAACAATTATTATTGCAAAACAAAATTATTAAAAGTCAGTACTCAACACACAATGCACAATGAAACTAACAATTAAGATGGCTAAAATTACATGCAAGCAAAGAAACAGAGAAAACAAAAAAACAAAACAAAATACTTTACAGTGTTAAATACAATTTTAAGATTGTTTTTAAAAGTGAATCTTTTTAAGAATTGCTTTCAGAATGCTCATCAATGTTACTAAAACACGTGTAGCTTGTACAGAATGCTCATCAATGTTACTAAAACACGTGGAGGGAGTGGGAGGTGATGCCAGTGAGGAGGGAGTTGCAATAGTCAAGCGGGAGGAGATGAAGGCGTGTATGAGGGATTCAGCAGCAGGGGGGAGAGGCAGTGACAAATTTTGGCAATGTTGCAGAGGTGAAAGTATGATGTTTTAACAATGGAGCGGACATGGGGGTCAAATGAGAGGGTGGGGTCGAGGATGACACTGAGGTTGCGGACTAGGGGGGAAGGGGTGATGGTGGAGTCATTGATGGTAAGTGTGATGGGTCCGGATCTACTGAGGGTGGTTTTAGTGCCGATAATGAAGAGTTCCTGGGTACGCGACAACCTGGTCCCCAAGTGTGAATCGAACCCAGGACCTTCTAGCTGTGAGGCGACCGATGTGCCGCAGGACACCACCACCTACACTGAAAATGTGTTCCTAATATATAGAAATTGTGTCCATTTCCCAGTAAGGTACTGTAGCAGCAATGGCAAAATCTCTAGTTTCAGTTGATACCTCTATTTTCACTCTAGCAAGACCCTCCAAAAGACTGTTACCTTTGTTTCCGGCAGCAAAGGTGGGGCACTTCTCCTGGGAGCATTCATCTGGCAGGTGTTTTAAGTACTGGTGGGCTGTCACTTCTCATAAGTATAGATTCACAGGGTCACACACACACATACAAACTACTTAGGTTTCCTCCATATCGGTCCTGACTGATTATCTTCCCTCTAAGTGGCTCGCCTCTACCTGACTGGCTCTTCTATGAATGGTCTGGGCTGCAGGACGAGTGATGCTGACCTGTGTCTGGTTCTGATGGGAAATGTGAGTACCTCCTCATTCTGCACCTCCTCTACATCCTGATCTGCGTCCTCAAGTGTGACAAAAAACGAGTTCCCTGTTGCTAAGCGATAAACATCACCACTGGCTTCCTTCCAACCAGGGGGTTGTGGGAGGGTATAATGTTGAAGCCACTTAAACTCAGTTTATCCACGCTTTTACATTTGTAAAATAGCATTTACCTTCCATTTTTTATGCTGATTTATTATACATTTCTGTAAAACTTAAATGAATGGCCCAGGCTTTTATTTACTTCAATCATTGAATACAACCAGCCTATATTTGGCACAGGCTTTTAATTAATTTTGTACAAAACTCTTGCTCAGCAAAGATGGAAAATGCTATCAAATTGTTTATTTAAACCAATAAGTATGAATATTACCTGTTTAAAAACGAAGCTATCGAATACCATATTGATTACCGGCCATTTGATCTTGCTGTGATAGGCAGCATGTTCTCACTCGAGAAAGGATTATGATTACAAGAGACTATGAATGCAGTTCAGGCTATTGATATGCTACGTGGTTATTATAACAACATCTGTCTTTCTCTTCCCTGTCCTCGTCTTGTTCTCTCAGATGGATTGGCGTCCTGATCCCATTCACATACTCACTCTCCTGCATAGGTTCTTCTGCTCACTGGGTGTGTATTAATAACCTGCCATAAGGTTAAAGGGACAGTTCAGATCTTATGGACGTTAAGTGTTATGCAATGCTTGCTAGTAGTGTAGTTGATACAATGCCATTAGCTTAGGCAGAACTCTGACCTACAGGGTTATGTGAGTCAAGCTAATGGCGTTGCATCACTACTAGCAAGTGTTCCATACCATTTAATGTAAAAAAAATCCAAGCTATCCCTTTAACCCATTTCCGATTCTCCACTTCCATCTCTACCTAGGACCTCTTCCTATGGAAGGAATAAATATGACAGAAAGGAATTGTTTTCAGTGTTGACATAGGCTATACCACAATATCTGCATGTGTATGTCTAATCGTATCTTTAACACATTGAGTGCCACGCCCCTTCCGGGAAGTGACCACTTCAGTGCCACCCATTAACCCCATGTAAACGTAGTTGTAGTTTGTAGAACTAAACCTATATTTTATAGTATCTCTATGGGTCTAATAACGCCCTCGAGTCTCATTGAGCTACTTCTGGTCAACGTGCAAAAAACAGATTATTTTTTCATCTGCACATTTCCGTTTGATACCGTTTTGAATATGAACATAGTCCGGCCGCTTCTGAGCAATTCCAGGGAAAAGACACGAAAACAGCGTTTTTGTGTAATTCAATAAACAAGTTGTCATTTTTCGCCTGATTATCGAATCTTTCTGAAATCAACGCTAGATCATCACTATTATCCTTTGTGGTGCATGCACGCAATGTGGTTTAGACCGGCGCCCCCCCCCCCCTCATGCAGCCCAACGGCAGAACAGCCAGACACATAAACACATATAGCTTCAATCACAGTAGAAATAAATATCAGATCAACGCAAGCTTTCATATAGAGTGTCCTTACCTGGTCTCTGAAGTAATAAAAAAAAAGAATCCAATAATCTCATCGCCATTCCAGTTATCCACAGCGATCGTGCCTCCGATGTTATTGGGCATTGCTCTTCAACGGGCGAGCGGGGTCAGTTGTCCAAGCCATCCCTATAAGCGTGTGTTTTGCCGGAGTGTTTAGGACCTGCCCCCACGCCGCAGCTCGGTATAGAAAATAAACGAACCAGTTTCTAACCGGGTGCATTACTGGCCGAAGGCGTTAGAGGGCGGTATAATACTGTCTGCCAGCTTAGACACACTCAGAACAGTATGCACAAGGTGCCCCGCTGAATTATGAATGGATATAGATAATAAAATAAATACCGTGACAGAAACGTAGATCTACGTTTCCGGCACTCAACGATCGGACTACAGAAACGTAGTTCTACGTGAACGGCACTGAAAGTGTTATGGAACACGCCAACATTATGTGAAATGCGCTTACCATCTCCAGCGTCAGACAAGAAGATGGATACCTCTTTGTGCGTTCAGTAGAAAGCTATCCACTGCAAGCTGGCCTAGCTTAGCACAAATTAATGGAGGTGAATACAGATCAGATAGCCTAACTTAAAACCCCAGGAGAGGTGTTTTTGGCCAACAGCTAGGCTAGCTGGTCCGTATCCGCTTTCATCAATTTGTGCTAAGTTAGGCTAGCATGCAGCTGGATAGCTTTCTACTGAACGCACAAAGAGGTATCTATCTCCTTGTCTGACGCTGGAGATGGTAAGCGCATTTCACATAATGTTGGTGTGTTCCTTTTAAATAATCCAATTGACGGTCATCACATTGCATTACTGTATGTATGGTAATGTAAAGTGTAACGGACCAAAACTTGGTAAAAATGGTAATCCCTAAAATACCCATAATTTATTTTCTGTTTTATTGACCATGGTTTGATGAAAAATACTTAACCTTGTCAAATATTCACTAACCAGTGTGGCGTTGAGGAGGGTAAGGCTGCAATAATTAAAATCCACTCTTGGTTCCTATGCAGTGCACGGTATGTCCATCCCCCAGTGTCTACTAGAGGGCGCCATTGACTCTGTACAACCAGAGATTAGGCGGATGGCATCCGGTATCTCACAACTACATGTGTTTTGGTTCACAGCGTACCTAGAGAGACCTCAGCTGATCAGAGCCAAGGTCCCGATCCTCAAATTCAAAGAGAAAGGCAGGTAGGAAGAAAACGCCACCGTCACAGCAGACACTGTTTCCAGCCTCATCACAGTCAGACGTGGTGGTTAATGAATCCCTCTGTCTCCCTCTCCCTCGCTCTGTCTCTATCCTCCTCTCTCCCTGTCTCTCTTGCTCCGTCTATCTCTCTCTCTCACTCTCAGTGATCTGGAGTTAGACCTGAATATCAACAACACCGTGGGCATCAGAAACACGTTTCTCCTGAGGAGTTATGCATATGGTGAGTCGACGACTCTACGCTTTACATTGTGTACCACCCACCGTGCTGTGGCCCTCTGTCCCCGCAAGAGTCCATGTACAGTACATATACTTCTCCTAACGCAGTGTGCTGTTGCCATCTGTCCACCCACAGAGTCCATGTACAGTACATATACTTCTCCTAACGCAGTGTGCGTCTGTGTCCTTATTCAGCTGATCTCAGGGTGAGGCCCGTCATCCTCGTCATTAAGAAGTGGGCGCGGCATCACAACATCAATGATGCCAGCAAAGGAACACTGAGCAGCTACACGCTGGCACTGTTGGTGCTGCACTACCTCCAGAGTAAGTACACACTGGTACCTGTTTTAAAGATGTTTAAAACCAGTAGATGTCTAGTTAGATGGCAGCGGCGTGAGCAGACTTCTCTTCAGAGATACTTTAAGCACCACCTCATCCTGTTGACTGTTGGGTTGAGGTCTGTGTGAGTTCTGTTTCCATGGTTTCCAGCCTATTGATGAATGGGAAATGGAAATACATACCGACTCTCAGGGTTTTCCCCAGGACTTTCAAACAAGATGGTGCTGAGTCTCGGCTAGGGGGAGGTGAGGAGTGGGGCTGTGCCCCTGTCCAGGAGGGGGGAAGATTGCAATAAAGAAACACACACACACTGGCACTTATATGCACATGTTTTGCCGGTAGCTAGTTTTTGGAAATCTATAACAACTAAACTTTCAAACATATGTACAACAAATCCGCTTCAATGCCCTCGACCTGGCATACCGTGCGGCAAAGGGAACTGCTCCCGCCTACCTCCGGTCAATGGTCTCTAACTACACACCCTCAAGACCCCTACGCTCTGCATCTTCTGGCCATCTCAGACCCACTCCTATCCGAGCTCCGGGAGGGTCATCAAGAAGAAGCCGCCTTTTCTCAGTCCTTGCCCCACAATGGTGGAATGAACTACCCACCCCAGTTAGGACAGCCAAAACCAGTCCAATCTTTCGCAGACTCACTTCTTCAACCATTATCTAAAATAAAAAAATCTAACCCTAACTAACCTTACTATCATGCACTTGTCCTAATAAACTAATCTACACTGTAGCACTCAACACTTTGATGAACATTGTTACTCAGCTGATAGAGTTGTGCCCTTCCTGATGACTTGTCATACAGAACTTGTAAGTCGCTTTGGATAAAAGCGTCAGCTAAATGACTAAATGTAAATGTAATTCCACTGACGGCAACAACACTACTCCTAAATGATATATCACTACTACCGACATCCATACAGCAGAAAATAATCATTCTGGCGGGCTTTACAGCGGCAAAGAAACGAATAGCCATGAGGTGGAAACGATCTGAGAAAGTCACAATGATTAACTGGTCTTTGACATTATTGGATATAATTTATATAGCGATCTCTACTGCACGTGTGATTGGGGTTGGACAAGCCAGCATTGAACTATGGGTCTCGGCGGCCGAAAAAGTTAAAGCCATGATCTAGCGGTGAAGCGGGGTTGCGATGTTGGTCGTGAAAGCTTGGGGACAGCTTAGAAACACACACAAACAGAGGACCGAGCAATCGCATATTGGACAATGATGTGTCTGTTTCTAAGCTGGCCCCAAACTTTCATGGCCCCCTATACCATTGTTTATGGAAAGCCCTGGACACTTCATCCTCTCAATGACGTTAAAACGAGATATGCAAAGTTGATTCAGATGATGAACGTGCGTGTAAACTAAGTGTAAACACACCCACAGACGCTCACACACACACACCACAGAGAAGTATTTCCTTTCTCATCGGTGTATAATTCTCTTCAATCTAACCTGTTGTGTTTCTCACCCTCACAGCTCTGAGTGACCCTGTCTTGCCCTCGCTTCAGAAGGACTATCCAGTAAGTTACAGTTGCCAACTTCCAAATTCACAGCAATACTCAACAACATGGCACCCATAAGAACCACCAGGGTTAAAAATCGCGCTGAGCCTGGGGAGCTCCAGTAGCTCACCACGTACCGCGAGTGCTATTTCAGCGCCGTGGACAACCGTGCTCGTCACGGATCTGGGGCTGAGCGAGTTCGAATCCCGGGCTGCAGCCGTGCCTTTCCCAGAGTGTCTTCCCCCCCATCTGAACCCTTTCAGCCTGCTTCTGTCGGTCGAACTTGACCAAGTATAAATGCGATAAACGTATAAAAGAGCCAGGGAAATGGCCAAAGTAAAAAAAAAAAAAAAAAAAAAATCGCGCTGAGCCATGGATGCACACTGAAATACTGGCCGCTATGAAAACCAGAGACAAAAAATGCTCTGAACTTCATAAAAGTCAGACAAAGCTTTCCAAAAGCTCAAACAGTGAACTCCAAGCCCACATGGTTGAACTAAAAATTCAAAGAAACGGACTAAGAAATGACGTAAACACCATGATCAGAACCGCAAAAAGAAATTTCATCAATGACAAAACTGAGGAAAACAAAAACAAACCCTGCGAACTTTGGAAATTACTCAATAATCAACTAGGCTGCAGTAAAAAACTTAAAACCAGATTCTCAAACATAAACATAAAGACGGACAACACGCTCATCACAGACAAGCTGGATGTAGCCAATTACTTAAACATCTTCTTCACAAACATAGCCACAACACTGGTAAACAAACTACCCTCCCACTCAGGGCATTATGGGGTAGAACACATAGTAGAATACTACAAAAACCTAGGGGTCCACAAAGATGACTTCAAACTTGAAATGGTAACAACTGATGAGGTACTCAAAAAATTGAGCGCCCTCCAACCTAACAAGGCCACTGGCCATGACAACATCCCCTCCAAATTCCTCAGAGACGCAGCAGCCGCCATCACCCCAGTCATCACACACATAATAAACCTCTCTATAAAACAGGGACACGTCCCCAAGGACTTCAAAATTGCGAGAGTGACCCCTCTGCACAAAAAGGGCAGCAATTTAGACCCAGGCAACTACCGCCCTGTTTCTATTCTTACCTCCATCTCGAAAGTCATGGAGAAAATAGTCTACGAACAGGTCGAAAAGTACCTGGCGGAAAAAAATCTAATCTACGAATTCCAATCTGACTTCAGAACGTCCCACTCCACTGACACATGCCTCCTCTATTTGAACGACCACATCAAACAAGAGGTGGACGCGGGCAAATACTGCGGCATGGTCATGCTGGACCTACAAAAGGCCTTCGACACTGTCAATCACTCCATTCTGATGGACAAGCTAAAAGCAATTGGTTTTGATAGCTTATCAGTGAGCTGGATGCAATCCTACCTGGAGGGGAGAGAACAGATGGTAGAGGTAAACGGTACTCTATCCCCCCCCCTCACAGTGAGCTGTGGTGTTCCACAAGGAAGCATACTAGGACCGCTACTCTTCCTAATTTATGCAAATGACATGTCGTCAGCCTGTGACTGCAACTTGTTCCTGTTTGCGGACGACTCAGCCCTGCTGGTCTCTGACAAGAACAAGTTGCAGGTTGAAAAAACCCTCAGCACGGAACTAGGCAAAATCTGCATATGGCTCGCTGATAACAAACTATCATTACACATGGGCAAAACAGAGTCCATTCTCTTCGGTTCAAATAACAAACTCAGCAAGACCGACGGCTTCTCAGTTACAGTGGGTGACAATATTGTCACAAGGAAAGATGAAATTACCTACCTGGGTTCCATCCTAGAGGCAAATCTTTCCTGTGACAAAATGGCATCCAATGTAATAAAAAAAGTCAACCAACGAACTAGATTCTTGTACCGGATCTCCTCTCTGGTAAACAAGAATACCCTGAAGACTCTGGCAGGAGCACTCATTCAAGGGTACTACGACTATGCGTGCACCTCATGGTACCAAAGCACCTCAAAGGCGCTTAAAACAAAATTACAAACATCACAAAACAAACTGGTCAGACTACTACTTGACCAAAACCCACCTCACCCCTGCCCACTTTGACAACCTAGGATGGCTTAGAGTAGACGACAGAGTACAGCAACTTGCAATGGGCCTGGTCTACAAGATACACTATACGACCGGGGTACCCATGTACATGTCAAAATACTTCCCAAAGGTCAGTGAATACCACAACCACTACACCAGAGGAAGCTCAACAAATCATGTAAAACCCAGATTCGGCTCAAACAAGGGACTAAACACGTTTCGTAATTATGCCACAACAATGTGGAACGCCCTACCCAAAGCTGTAAAGAAATGTGAATCACTACCCACATTCAAAACCGCTCTTAAAGAGCACCTACGGGAGGCTGCAATTCGAAACTGGCCACCGTAAATGCCCAAAACCCCCACCACCTCCTAATAGACAGTCTCCTCCCCACCGCATGTATATATTCCCTCCCCGCCGTATGTATATTTCTCTCCCACCCACCCACCCCCTCCTAATGTACAGTCTCCTCCCCATCATATATACTCTGTCAGGATCTAGGGGTAACAGTACTGTATATTTGAATACCGTTTATGTCACAAATGTATCAGTACTAAATACCTATATGTCCCTATGCCATAAATGTCATGTATGTTGTGTATGTCATAAATGTCTATATGAATTGAAAATGGGGGACCCTGATGGTAACAAGACAAACGTCTTTCTCAGGTCTGCATCCCCTTAACAATTGTATGTATTGAGCCGTACTGTATTGTACCCATTCTGCAATCTGTTAAATAAAGTTTTCATTCATTCATTCATTCAACTTGCCTCCCGCCTAATCCTCCTCTGTCATCGCTCAGGATTAGATTATGTTCTCAAATTCTGATGATGTGACGGCTCTCAGCGGATCCGACGCTTTGCGGTGGGGCATCGCCGTCTGTCTGACCCGGTCCTCACTGTTGGTCATCCTGTCCCGTGTGTTTACTGTTTTTTAGGAGTGTTTCGATCCCTCCATGGGAATCGACATGGTGCCAGATGGACCGAGACACATTCCACCCTACATCTCGCGCAACAAGTCCTCTCTGGGGGACCTGTTCCTGGGCTTCCTCAAGCACTACGCCACGGTCTTCAGGTAAGAGTGGCCAGGTCGGTCAGTTGTGTCTGTTCATCTACGATGATTTTTCTCAAAGGGGAACGTCCACCAGATGTGTATCCGTTGTGGTGGATACAGGTTGTACTTTTTGGTACTGATGATAGATACATTACCCCCCGCTCTGCCAATCGCAAGGAAGATGCATTCCTAAAGTTTGTTTAAGGGAAGTCAATTATATTATATTAGCAATGAGACGTTATGTTAGCGATGGTGTTTCTGCGTACACAATTTGAACCAACGGATAGCCAAAGATGGTCGATACAAAGATGGTGAACTCTGCTCCTACTTACTGGCAGTTACATCATCACAGTCTGGAGGCGGAAAGTGCAGACCATATTCTGCTCTCAAATATATTGGTGTTAATGGGAGAAAAATGGGACTTTCTGTACTGTTCTGTTTACAACACATTTTGTGATCATTCGTTTTAGAGAAAAACAACTTTGAGGTGTGTACCAGATCAGTGTGGGTCGGCTTACCGTGTCAAATGGAGTGGAATATTAAGTAATTATCTTTAGAAATACAAATTGTGTCATGTTTTTGCAAACAGAATTTAGGGTAGTGAATATACATTTTTTATTATTTATTAGTAAATATGTACCACCCACTTGTGCACACAGGACCACGTCTTTTGCAGTGATGCGTTGCTCATTTCAACACTGGTTGCACGCGCATAAATGTTCCCTCGCGTGCGCACAGGATGTAATAATAAACTTCATTTGTATAGCCCCTTTCATACAGAAACTGCAGCTGAAAGTGCTTCACAACAGAAAAAAAGACGGGTATAAAATGAGCACATAACCCTAACCACACCAAGTTCTAACTCACATGAAGCATTAAAGATGAGTTTCTTTCATAATCATCCGTTTCTGAATTATTCACAAATCGATTCAATGGTCAGAACTAGTCTATTTGCCCCCAATTAGTCAAGCAATTGTAGCAAGAAAGCAGGTTGTACCTAACTGGTAATAGTTACACTCTGGTCCTAACAGGGGAAATACAGCCGATATCAAACCCAACTTGGTGGCCACCTCCTCTAATGTTGATTTAAGTGAGACAACAGGGCTGATGATCAAAACTATCTCCTGTTTTACATACAACTTCTGAGCTGCCGGTCAGGGAGAGCACCCCTCAAAAGCACAAAAGCATTCCTCTGATAAACTGACTGAGGAAGCAATGCATGGTAATGAGGTTGGAGAACCTGAAAAGGGCGTGATTTTTAAGCCATTGTTTCTGTCCTTAGCAGATAGGTGTGAGCGCTTCTGCTCACAAAAACTTGGTTGCACACCGTGCAACCCCGTCCCATGAGCAACGCACCTCTGGTCTTTTGGACAGCAGTACCCTGCGTTCCACTTTCTGTCTAAGGCGGCGGTTACACCTTTCGTATCATCTTCGTATTGTTTTCATATGCGTATCGCCGCGACGTCGTGCGCCTCGAGTCACACTTTCGTTTTTTTTTTCGTTTTTGTCACCCGAGCACACTGATGTAGTACACTGCCAAAGCAGTAGGTGGCAGTAGGTGGCAAACATGAAGGCAATTTCAACAAATCAGAACGAATGTGCCAATACACTTCCTGGAAGCTCCAGCAAAGAAAATGTCAATAAGGCAGGCGCCTATGCCGCGCCACCATCTTGCCTATTTACTCAATGCAGCAATTATTTTTCAGCAAAGCCTAATAAAAGTGCAATAAACAAAACGGATACATTCACTGTGTGTTCTGCCTGTCATTTGTTGATGAAACAAAACTAACATCAACACAAGTGACCACCAAGAGCGGATAGTTTAGTCTAAAAAACGATCGGTAGCATTGTTAGCTGCATGCTAACGTCAATGGAGTATGCCATTATAACAATATAGCATTGTGGCTAGAAGCTAACGTTAGCTCACGCTACTTAGCCAGCACCAAAACTGATGATATCGCGAGCTATCAGTAGTTAGATAACATTAGAGACAACGCTGTGTGTATTAAACAAAGGTGAATAGATGACTGGGCCATTTTGTTTAATGCTTGTTAAGTTGAAAGAGGAGCTCTGATCTAACATAACAGGGTCTGAATCCTGATAGCTCACGTTAGCCAGCTGCTCATGCAATCGGTAATGCTAGCAGAATGAATGGATGTAAACTTTATTTAACATATTGCATATGGGTACAATACAATACGGCTCAATACAAACAATTGTTAAGGGAATGCAGACTGTTGTAGCTTGGACTGGGGTCCTTATAACAATAACTTGACAACACATGGTAGCTGAAGCTATTTGGGACACGGAGCTACTGTATGTCCCAAACACACACACTGTTGTCACCGGAAGGGCACGCAGATGGTATCTACTGCGCATGGGCTTTTCGCAACAACGGCTAGCGTGCTGACTACACGCTGTTGTAGATTCGTTTGTTTTGCGTATCTCCAAACGCAAACAAAATTTTGCGTTTCAGCCGTATCTACAAAAAAACGCCAAAAAACGCATTTCTGTGTAATAGGGACATCAAACGTCGTCAAAAACGTATAAAAAAAACGCCAGGAATACACTAGTCTAACCATGGCCTAAATCTAACCACTTCCTAACTCTTAACCTGTTAATCTGTAGACCGTTTTCGCCTAAGTAAATGGAAGATTGCTCCACTTCTGCAAGGTCAATTTGCATGTTCTTGGTATCTAGGAACATCTAGGGACCTGGGGGTATGTATTTTCAGTGTCAGAAATATTGTGTCTGTTACTAGTAATTATTCAATTGTAATTAATAAATTAATTATGATTAATTATGATTTTGATGATGATGATCAAAAATTGATACGGGTAGGAGAAAATGCTCACTGAGCTCATTCACCACCTTATTGAGATCATGTGTACAAAAAATCTATGCAAATGAAGATGATTAAACAGAAGGATTTGTAGATACAGTAATTAATGATAATCGACTTTAATTATAAATTCATATTTGACCTTGAACTTGACCTTATTATGGCCAAAATGCTCCTCTTTCCAATGGCAGGGTTGAATCTGGATTTAGTCATTTCTTGCGGTTTTTACGATAATTAGCATTTTCCGATAAATTTGTATTTCCGATAAATTGTATAAAACATCGGTAAAAATGAAAATATACACTTTGACTACTGTTTATGATAGGGTTATGGTCTTTTTTGGCTACAAAAAAAATATTTAAAAACATTGACCTCTTAACACTTTAAGTGCCGGAAACGTGTTTAGGCGTCTTTCCTAGCCATGCTCAAGTTGCCTAGGATGCCGTAACTCGTCTTTGATATCAATATTTCAAAAATCTGTGATCGGAATCATATTTCCCCTCTGCAGCCTTCACACACAGTTCTGATCTCCTCTCAATCCTCTAGCGGTTCAAGAGCGCCATCTGGTGGCCGATCGGCAGATCGCCCAACAGGAAGTCATGTGGATGAAGTGGTGATCACCCATATTACTTCCGGGCACTCGCTATAGGTCCCGGGACTCGAGCTCGACACAATACATAGCGATCCGTTGCCAATAACTCGATAAACAACATGATTTGGACGTATATACTATTATACAACCTGGAAATGGACCGGGTATTTCGACATCCCATAATGGAAAACTGTCTACCCCACGCTGATCGCCCAACGGCCCGAGGAGACTGGGGTGAGTTTTAGCGTGTAATATTACCGTGTTCGATACTAACTGATCTGATGAACATATGACCCACATTAGATGAATGGTATAACGCTGCCCACGGAATTATAAACGCCCCCTCGCCCATCCGGTCAACATCAGATGACGTGCAGTAACTTCCAGAAGTACGTCCAGTTGGAATTTTTTATATCGCGCCGATTGCTATCAAACTGTATTTCATCATCAATATAATGCATTTGGGGCTATAAATCACGTTCTGGAGAAAGCTGCAGAAAGAGATGAAAACATACTTATACTTTAGACCATATTTTAGTATGAATATGTGAATGAAAAAGTTTAACGTTGCTACACCATGAACAATACATATAGGACCTTGAATGGGCCCTAATAATGGCAATCTAGCAATAGAATTTAAAAAGTTATAGCCCTGCAAAGAAGGGGAACTTCTCCATGTTAAATAGAGCTGGCAACGGATGGTATATCATAAATTTAGCCTTAGGCAATCAAAGTGTTAACATCCAAGGGCCCACATGTGGACGATTCTTTGCCGACTTTTAATACAATATATAGATAGAATTAAAGCCCTATTTGTTGCCTGTCGATTGCCCTTTCAGGTGACAAAATCCGGTCAGCGGTTCTCGAGTTACATGCCGATATGTGAGGCGTGCCCCAAAGTATGCAAAAGTACACATTACCACCCCCGACTCCCGGGGCTCTAGCTCCGTCAATCATTTGGCGATCTCGAAAATCTTTGCACAGGGTTGTAGCCAATGAGTGTGGCTTTCCAATGATACCCCATGATATGATAATTGGGGATCTAATACGGTCTCTATTGATCGATTTATGATAAAGAAAAGCCGGGTCCCCCTATAGGGCGACCTTAAGGCTTAACAGGTTATTAACACATTCCCCGCCAAAAACGCTTTAAAGGGGCTATGTACTGCTATTCCTAGCACTATTTGGGCAACTTTACACAATTCCTGTTAGTCTATTGAAGACATTTGTAAGGTTTTTAAAAAAAAAAATGCATTGTTTTATATTTCTAATCAAGTACTCAACCATCATTTTTCAGCCTCAAGAAATCAGGCTGTTATGGCCTGGCTCCGCCCATAAGCACTTTGAGTGACAGTCAGTCCACAGTCTGCACTGGTAGAGGGAGAGGGAGAGAGGGAGAGGGAGAGAGGGAGAGAGGGAGAGAGAGAGAGAGGGAGAGAGAGAGAGAGAGACCCCCTCTCTCCCTCTCGGCTCTCGGTGATGAGAGTTCGCGGCAGCTTGTGTTTTTTTTCTTTCTTTCTTTCCACTCGCTGTCTAGTCTAGGTAGAATGGGGGCGGGCATTAGCTCCAACCACAGAGCCAATCGCATCACCCAGCGGCCGTATGACGTATATCGGCCGTTCAAATCAAAATGGCCTGATTTACTGGAGGAGGAAAGGGGCTGAGCTGAAACAGAGCAATCCGCCAATATGGTATTTAGACACTAAAACACATTGATACGAACTCCTATTACTATAATACAATGCTAGAGACTGAAAAATGACATTTATAGTACATAGCCCCTTTAAAGCGATATTGCCCGCCATGCTTTGACTGCCAGACCTCGCTGTACAGCGTTATTGAGATCAATATTTAATTTTTTCGCCATGGCATTCATAATTCATATATACACCCGCGACGCTCCAGCTGCACCCTAAAGGTGAAGGCAACGACGGCTCAATACCGCCGCCTGGTGGAAGGTCGGGCGAGTTACACTGGCAAACAGGATATGGGGGCTGTGCGTCGATTAAATTCATCCGGCCGTCAGATATTGTTGCATGACTCCCGACAGACCATAATGGATCGCTTTATAAACTTAATAATCGATATGATTTCGGCGTTTATTGCGACATACAAACCGGAAATGGACCTAGGCGATCGATGAAAACGATAAAAACATACTTATATTCTAGACAGTATTTTTGTATGAATGAAAAAGTATAACGTTCCCACATCCTGAACGATAGATAATCAATGTTGAATGGGCCATAGTAATGTCGATATAGCTATAATATTTAAAAAGTTATAGCCCTGCAAAGAAGGTGAGCCACTCCATAGACTTATAGCGCTGGCAGAGAGGGTACAATGATGGGTACAATGCCCGGCGGGCAAAGTGTTAAAAGGAACACGCCAACCTTTTGGGAAATTCGCTTATTTGCCATCTACCCTGGAGTTAGACAAGCAGATACATACCCTTTTCTTCTATGTGCATGCATTAGGCTTAGGGAACAGCCACACTGTTAGCCTAGCTTAGCGTCATTCACTGGAAGTAGGTGTGCCAGTGTAGCATAGTTCCCAACAGTCACGAAATACACTCCAAATACAACTCCAAAACGTTCCTGTAATCATGTTGTGACCGGTGTATTTTACCACATGGATAAATTAAAAAAAAATGACATTTTTGTTTTCTAAGCAGATATATACTCTGAACAATTTTTTTCAGAATCACTTCTGTCTGGGCGCAGTGATTTCATCACCTAAAATCCCTGTTGCTTTTTTGTCGCTTTTTCATTCTGCTGCGACGCGTTGAGTGTCTGAATCCTTTAAGTGAACCTGCGGCTACCCTTTCCTTGCCCTCATTCCTTGTCTCCTTCACTCCTCTTACCAGCTTCCTCCCTGACAATAAATCTTTCCTCTTCCTGGTTTCTCCCCTCTCTCTATCTTGTCTCCTCTCCCGCTCTCCGGCCCTGTCTCTCTGGTTTCATGTTGCTGTCTGAGGAGCAGTGGCAGCTGGTACCTTTGGCCTTAGGCAGCGCTGCCACGACGTGCTCCACACGGGGGGGCCTGTGGGCCGTATACATTAGGGATTTAGTCTCCAAATAATCAATTATTATTATTTTATCCCCCAAATCACTTTATGGACTTAATTATGGATTCACCTCGACCGCTGATCTGTCGTGTGAAATCCGATAACCGATATTAAACCCAGATTACAAGTAAGATCGGTTTTAAAAAGAAATTAAGAACAGCTATTATTCAGAAAGAAAGCAGTTTGGACTATATATGATGTGATATTCAAGTGATGGCTGACTATAATTGTGGTGCTTAACTATACATTAAAAAGTTAGAACTTCCTATATTCTTAAAAAATTATAATTTCAATCGTTTTTAATTGATAATTGTAAATGTACGTCATGTGATGGGTTATATTTTATTTTGTGTGGACCACAGGAATAAACATAAACCAGAATAGGTTCATTGTTAGAATCTTAAAAAATGTGCAGTGAAAATTCATGACCAAGTGGAATAGATTTTTAGATTTTGGTGAATGACCCATGTAGGATTTAGCGCGTTGACGATTTGCTTACCTCGGTTAAGATAATAGAGGGCAGCTGAAACAATAAATGAATAATGACCATTTTACTAGCTATAATGTGTTACTCATTATTGGGTTTAGGTTTTTCCTCTCATACGTGCTATTGTCTTTGTTCCGCAGCTGGGATACGCAGGTGATCTCCGTGCGAGAGGCCAAAGCTCAGCCCAAGTCTAACTGTCGAGAGTGGAGAGGCAAGTTCATCTGTGTGGAAGGTAAACCCGCTACATCGGAGACAACACGCCCCATTTTCAAATACTAGTGTCGACCGGAATAACGGTGACACAAACGGCCGTTCGGAGACGTGCCTGACGCGTGTACAGTGACTCAACAGTGATTCCTTGTGTTTCAGAGCCATTTGAGAGAAACAACGTCGCCAGGGCAGTTCACGAGAAAGTAAAATTTGATGGTATTAAAGCCAAGTTTGTTGAGGTATGTTAAAGGGGTCTATAACACATTACACAACCAGTGTCATCTGTGCCTTTTTTTTCATTTTTTTTGTTTCCAACCATGGCTCATCCGTCATCTTCCCGCCTGTCCTCTCTCCGTTTCTGCAGTCGTGTGAGATACTGCAGCGGAGGAAGAACCTGAACTCCATCCTCCCGTTAAAAAACATCATCAACAAGGAGACCTCGAGGAGATGAGGGCCTCTCTCGCCCAGAGGAGCCCACCGGAGCCTTCTACCTCAAGACAGGCGTGTTGCCAGAGATGATGATCGGATGAACACGTGCTAAGCGAGATGCTTAGCTACCTCCCTACCACACCAATGGGACAGGGGGAGGGTGACTCTGGGGACTAGAACCAACTGGTGTTTTTTCTTTTCGTTTTGATCTCTCTCTCTCTTCAGGGACTGGTCGCCTTGGGTGTCAGTCACACAAATCCTACTGTGGACCTTACAGAAATATTAAACCTTCTTCTCCAGAGTTTCTGCTCTGTTGTATGGAACTGAAACCAGATTGCTGCTAAGCTGCTGTCAGGAGTGCTCTGTGGGAGGATGCTACTGGCCTATGTTGCTGCAGGCACAGCCCAGTCCCCCCACACACGCATCAGTCCTGTCTGATAGTATTAGGGCTGTACCCCAATGTCATATTTTTTTTATCTTTTTTTGCTCTTCACCTATTCGAACAAAGCTCAGAATGTTTGCTGTGTTTTATATTACGTTGCCATATTTCGTTTAATTTTTAAACTGTTGCTTCACCTTATTTTGATTGGTTAGTAGGACTGGGTGTTACAGTTCCTGTAGATCAGTACTTTATTTGACTTGGTTGTCCTGATGTTGGGCGAAAGGTTAATCACCAGAGGATGCTATTTGTTGAATGAATGAATGAATGACATTTTATTTTCGTCTCATGTCCGACAACCCATCCCTTATGGGATTATAAAACACCAAAAGCAACAATTGAACATAACAATCACTTCCCATGGTTTCTAAGCTACATGCACACCATCAGAGCCCAAAATACATCACTATATGTTATCTTCGTGTGTTTATCCCAAGCTTTCTCTAAATATTCAGCAAGTGCAAAAAGAAAAAATCCATTTTAATCTATCTGCATCACTAAACCACATTAACTCAAGGTTTTTACACCTGTCAAATAACTTTTTACGCAACTCATAGTATAGCGGACAATAAAACAAAATGAAACTGATTCTCAATATCGATACCAGTAAATACAGATCCGCTCCTCTTCTGTGACCCCCCGTTAACATCCTGTCTCGAGGTGCAGGGGCAAAATGCCAGAGCGGAGCTGGGCACATAATGGCCTTTGTCTTTTTGATAATGGAGCACACACATTTTTTATTTCTATAATTCATTCTCTTTTTATTGTACTAAATGTTCTTAGTTTTGTATGTCTCTTGGCCTTGTGATTATCAATTGATCTATCTCAAACCTGCTCTCCTTTCTTGATCCTCTAATCGCAACTGTTGCTTCCGAGGGAAGCAACAGTTGTGATTGGAGGATCAAGAAAAGAGGGCAGTGTTTGAGATAGTTCAATCAGACATTCCTTTGTAATATCTGCCAGGTTTGCTGATGAGATGGGGGGACCGCGCTGCTACCGCAGTCTTGTTTCATTGCTGCTTCGTTGAGCACAGCTTCTCCAATAGTTTGTGAAAGCATGCAAATTAGGGATGCCCCGATCAAGTTTTTTGCCACCGATACCGATCGTCGTGAGCCATATCGGCCGATACCGATCCGATACCAATCGTTTTTGATTAAAAAAGAAATTAAAAATGATTTTATATAAAAAAAATTTTTTTATAAAATATATATATTATATAATTAGACTTGTACTTGTATTATCTGCGAGACATCGCCACCACGCAACAAGCTCCACTGTCTGTGTGTACTCCAGCTACGGCCAGGATTTTCCGGAGCTGCAGCTAGGCCCTATACTCGAGTAGCCTGCAGCTACGGCCAGGATTCTCCGGAGCTGCAGCTAGACCCGATCATATTCAACAACATGCCCTCAGCTCGAATACGCATCGAATGAGTGTTATAAAACATTGATATCAGGAGCTATCTGTGGCTACAGCTGGCCGGCTATATAACGTTGATACAGCGCCTCTGTGAACTATTTAGTTCTGTGGGACATTTCGTTTTGAACAGTGAGCTGGCGTCAGCTAACATGAGCTAGCTGAGGTATCATACAAGTCTCTACTATACTTGCTGGAGTGTTTGTTGATGTCAGGAGCTATCGGTAGCTGGCCGGCTAGATACCGTTCGGTTAGACAATGCCTCATGTATTGGACTGGAAGTGAATGGTTGACTGGGTCATTTTGTAACGGTAGCTAACGTTAGCTAAGGGAGACGCCGTCCTCCCGTCCCACTAGACTAGACTACTCGACCCGTGTTTACATGCGCGCGGGAGGGGCTGGAGGGAGGAGCAGACGCCGCACAGCTCCCAGTGTCTGAGACAGAACTCAGCGAGACGAGCGAGTGAGATCGGTTTTGACGATCGGCGAAAATAAAGCATTATCACCGATCGCATATTTATACTGATTATCGGCCGATAACGATCGGTGGCCGATCGATCGGGGCATCCCTAATGCAAATCTGAACACATTTTCACAAAAGCTTTCAAAGTCGGGCAGATTTGTAGCTAGTCTCTTTAATAATTGAATAGCTCTTTTAATAGTCTGAAAAGTTGCTGAATCTAGCAACAAATCTACTTGAACTCCTCACTCGTTGACGATGTCTTGAAGCCATGTTGACGATGTCTAGTTTTGTTGCTTTCTGCTTTGTCCTTTGTGAAGATTGTTTTTTTGTCCACAGACATTTCTATATTTGGCTAGACTGGCCTTTTATCTGCAACTGCAACGAAGGCTATTTAAAAATTTAGGTGACGAACAAAAAGCTTGGAAGCTTTGAATTATTTGGTACAGCCCTAGTTAGTGTCTTGAATATAAATATTATAATATTCATAAATCTGACTCAATTCAAAGTAACCGCAGCTGCATTAAGGAAGGTTTGACAAAATGGTCAAAGGTTACTGCTTAGTAGATTCGTAGTCGGCCTCAGCCAAGGTCATGCCCTCTGACCTTCCACCTTCCAAAGTTTAAGTTAAAAGTTATCTTTATTACACGCCATCAGAGCCATACTGTACAGACTCATTTATGAAGATGTCACATTATTGCTGCCACCAAGGTCTTGATATATATTTTTGCCACTACTTTTTGAGGCTTTAACTTGTCAGTGTCTATACAAATTTAGAAGCAATTTGACAATAACCAGATTTTAACCGTATTTAAGATGTTTCTTTTTCTAAGTCAAAAACTGAACACATCAGAATCACACATCAGAAATGTCTTCTTCCAGCTGCTATGAAGGCCCCTCCAGTGACATTATCACCCTATTTTATTATATCCCTGAACGACAGGGATCCTTTGTGTGGATGCAATAACTCAAATAGCTTTCATTCAAGTGTAAAATGTAGTTTATTTTTATTTATTTATGACTCCTACAGGATGTTTTGGTTGGTTCTTGGTTTTGGTGACTCAATGTTATTTCCTATTGCCACCATCAGACAAAACTAAATTTTCTAATTTGTGTATCTCGAATAGCTTTCATTTGAATATTTTCAAATGTGCTGTGCACATTCATGACCCCTATTGAAAGAAGCCTGTTGATTTTGGTGAACCCATGACCTTTCCTCTAGCACCACCATCAGGCCAAACTTTCATATCCTATTTGTGAACACGATAACTTGATAGATTTCCTTCCAATCTTTTTGAATTTGCAATGCACATTCATGGCCCCTAGTGGATTAACTCTATTGATCCACCATCGGGCCAAACTTTAAATATCTCAAATAGCTTTCATTAAAAAAAATGTATCTGTGTATCTCGAGTACCTTTTGTTTGAATCTTTTCAAATTCGCTGTGCACATGACCCATAGAGGAAGAATCCCATTGATTTTGGTGATCCCACAACCTTTCCACTAGTGCCACCATCAGACCAAACATTCAATATTCTCACTATTGTCAAACTAAAAGGTGGATTGAGAATTCCGGCCATTTGGGAACATGCCTGCTGTCGGTTATGCTTTATTTTTAAGCTCATCCAAGAAAAACGTTCATCTCAAAGAGCCTCATCTCAATGATTGACATTCAGGTGGACATCATTTGGAAGGAATGATTTCTTACTGCAATTTGTCTATATTATTTATTTTATTTGAGAGGAATGCTTAGAAAATGTAATTGTTTCTCAGGTCACTGGAGGGGGGGGGGGGCTAGAAGGATGAGGGGCTGTCACCCTGACGTTTTGTAATACTTCACGTGACTATAGGCCCGCACAGAATCTGCAGATGAAGAATTTACCTATCTCAAGCCCCGCCCCCTCCTTTCTTGATGCTCCAATCACAACTTTGAATTATGTTGATTTTCTTTTCTTTTTTTCCATTACTTTTGTTCCCACCCTTCAACACAGCACATCACTCCCTCACTCATTCATACATGACACTCACCACACTGTCTACTCACCAAACACACTTTTCAATAGATATTCAGTTAAAACCTTGTTTCATTGCATGGTTTCCCTTTTTGTCACTCACTTTGAGCCCGTTTGTGACAAACCACAGTTGTGATTTGGAGGATCAGTAAACGTGGGCTGGGTTTGAGATGGGCCGTGGAGTTCTCCCACAGAGGGAACAGGATTCTAAAACTACAAACAACATAGTAGAATTAACTACTAGATATTTTTTACAAACGGGTGATGCAGAGAATGAGGCCGGAGAAGCGCATTGTGTTTGGGCCTACTGTGTCTGTCACTTCATCAGAAACCACACGATGCAGTCAACTTACACACTTGTGTGTGATTACGTTTTTGGTAATATTTCATTTATATTGGCTCTTTTTGTACAATTTGTATCATAACTTATTTTAAATGTTTATTTAAAGGATTACATTTCTGAAGATGCGTGAATGTTTTCTTGTCATTCATTTTACTTCAGATATGAGAAGTATGAATGTTTTCTTATGTTCATTTTCCTATAGAGTTACATTTAGTCATTTAGCTGACGCTTTTATCCAAAGCGACTTACAAGTTCTGTACGACAAGTCATCAGGAAGGGCACAACTCTATCAGCTGAGTAACAATGTTCATCAAACAGTGTTGAGTGCTACAGTGTAGGTTAGTTTATTAGGACAAGTGCATGACAGTAAGGTTAGATTTTTTTTAATGAATGAATGTTTCCTTGTCATTCATTTTCCTTCAGATATGAGAAGTATGAATGTTTTCTTGTTACAGTTTATTCATTTTACCTTGGATATTGGCAGCACAACCAAATTACATGAAGTCTACAGTGATTTCGCTTTAACCATGCTATTAGACCTTGCAAATGCCTGTTTGTGATTTGGAATTTATTAAAAATAAAATTGCTAATGGCTATCCATGTCACACAACCAATGCGGTCCAATGTGTTCCTGAGGAAGGAGGGAAGGAAGGAAGAACTAGAACTTGTTTCCCACTTCAAATTCCTTGGGGTCATCTTGGACTCAAACCTGACCTTTAAGAAACACATAAAGAAAGTGAGGAACACCATCAACTTCAACATTTCCAACTTCAAACAAATACGGCCCTCCCTAACACTTGAAGCCGCAAAGACATACCTACACTCTATGGTCTTCTCCCACATTGAATATTGCCTTCTAAACTGGTCATTTACTGGGGCCACAGCCATGAAACCCATAGAAGAACTTTACAACAGACCATTGAAGGTATATGACAGGAAACAGTACTCATACCACCACTGTAAAATCCTGGATAAGCATTAAATTTTGAAAACCTCATACGTTATAAAAGTTCCTGCTTTGTATATAAATGCCTGCACAGATTAGCCCCTCCCCCTCTCAAGGAGTTTATCCACGAGAAAAGGAACACTGGATTAGCCACTAGGTCAAACACCAGAGGGGATTGTGAGGTCCATTTTAGAAAGACCACCTTCAGCAAAAATGTTCTATCGATAAAGGGAAGTGGAACATGGAACAGCCTTGCGGTCCGCGTGAATACTTTCGGCAAGCAACAAGCCCTTCCGCGTTGCTCTGATTGGCCGAGAACGCGCATGCGCCGCGACGCGCTCCTCAGCCAGGCAGGAATACTAAACTGCTTAACGCAATTTATACAAATGGAAGTATTGATTACGCCGTAACGAATCATTAAAAAAATATACCGTTAACTGGAATATGTTGTTTCTTTACACATATGTTGGATTATGTAATTGGTTTGTCATGACAAACCAATAAAAAATCGCGAATTAACCGGTGGCTACAACAACTAGAGTGACCAGGTGTCCCGCTTTTGGTTGTACTGTCCCACCATTTGACCGAATGTCCCGCGTCCCACATATTGAGAGGATGTCCCTCTTTTCGAAGCAAAAAAAAGCCCCTCCCTACAGTAAACGTAGCAACCCGCCTCTTGTCCACACACATTGCTCTGCTCGTGACGCTACCTCATATCGCAGATCTGATTGGTAGTAATTTAGCGCTCTGCTCGTGAGAGTCGTGACGCTACCTCATATCGCAGATCTGATTGGTTATAGTAATTTAGCACGCTGTCAAAATGTAGCGCGCTGTCAACGTTTAGCGAGCTGTCAAAAAAGAAAACACAACAACATTACAAGCGAACTATGAATCAAGATGGAAAGCAGTAAAAAGAAACTGACCTGCAGTTACAACCAAGACTGGCAAACGACACATGCCTGGGTGAGGCCGATGTCAGGCAATCCTCAGGGAGCTTTCTGTGTTTTGTGTCATAGTTCATTTTCAATTGCTCATGGAGGAGAATACGACTTGAAGCGCCACAGTGGACGTGAGTCTCACATGAAAGTGGCTCACCAAAAAGAAACATCCAGATCTGTTTCTTCTTAACCAAAAATGATAGCCAGACGGACAAGGTCACTGCAGCGGAGATAACAAGCATCTATCACACTGTACAACACTCCCATTCATACAGGTCAGCCGACTGTGGTAGCAAGCTAGCTCCTGTCATTTGGCCAGACTCAGATATCGTGTGGTCGTACAAAAGCTACATCCATAGTTATCCATAGTTATTCTAATAGAGAAACACAATTTATTTGTATTATTATTTTTGTTCCCTAGTGTTCCCTAGTTCTGTGTTAACAGGGAATATCGAACACAAGACATTCCTGTCAAGTGATAAAGTTTGAATATTTAAAACAAAATTTGTATTTATTTTGATTTAACCTTTATCTATTCGGTGAAGACCAGTTATTCTAATAAAAAAATTTACATTATCTATCTGTCCCACTTTGTCCCACCAAAATCTTACTGTTGTCCTGCTTTTGGACTTTTTGCATCTGGTCACCCTAACAACAACACACAGTAAGTACATGCATCATTGTTTACAATGAACGGTGGGGCTAATCGAAAGGACTGGACACGGACGCATTAAACAGCAATCAATTAATTTAATATAACAGTCCGGTTCTGTGTTTGTTTGTGTCTGTAGATTGTTGGTGAACAACTAACTTTAGGTTAGTTTAACTTGTCCATGTCCAGTCCTTTCGATTAGCCCCACCGTTCATTGTAAACAATGATGCATGTAGTTACTGTGTGTTGTTGTAGCCACCGGTTAATTCGCGATTTTTTATTGGTTTGTCATGACAAACAGACAGATTTGTTTTGAATTTAATGAACCTGTACGTGCAATTTCCTGCAATATAGAGCCTTCAATCTTGACCAATAAAGCTGCTCTTTTCACTATAAAACTCAGTTAACCATAACGTAGTTATGGTTAGATTTATATATTGGGGGGGATATATCATATTTTTCATATAATCAAAAAGTGGTGGAGCAAGATCATACCTTTGCTCCCCCAAGTTCAATAGTGGGAGAGCAGAGATGCTCCGAATGCTCTTATGGCCAGGCGTCTATGATTCACTGATACAAAGTAAAATAGTGCAGTGCAATAAAATAGTTAGTAAAATAGAATAAAATAATGCAATAGTGCATTGCAATAAAATAGTTATCGTATTTTTTCGGGAGGCCGGTAAGGAGTGCATTACAGTAGTCGAGTTGGCTTGAGATAAAGGCATGGATCTGGTTTTCAGCGTCCTTTTGATTTATAAATGGCCGTACTTTAGCTATGTTTCTAAGGTGGAAGAATTAAGTTTTTGTCAACTTGTTGATTGTGATTTAAAGCTTAGGTCTGAGTCTACCATAACACCAAGACTTAACTCACTCAAATACAGTTAGCAGCTGGATAGACCACAGATGGAAATTAGCTTCTGCTAAATCTGGTGCAAACATATTTTCATGTAACAATGATGAATTGAAAAAATAAAAAATGAAAAAAAAAATTAAATAGATTCGGGGCTTTTCAGAATACATCCGGGGCTTGAGCCCAGGTAGCCACCCCCTAGCTCCGCCCCTGGGCGTAATCAATACTTCCATTTGTATAAATTGCGTTAAGCGGAGTTTAGTATTCCTGCCTGGCTGAGGAGCTTGTCGTGGCTCATGCGCATGCACGCGCTTGGCCAATCAGAGCAACGCGGAAGGGCTTGTTGCTTGCCGAAAGTATTCACGCTTCCGGTTCCCTTAAGGGATAATATACATGTATATTCCATAGGGGCCAACTCAGGAAATGGCTGTTAGACAGCCAAATATGCACTTGTACTGACTGAATGTCATGTTAGTGTGGTCATGTCAGTGATGTCAGTTTTTATGAATGAACGTTGTATGGTCCGTTTTGTGTTTGTTTTATGTTAGGACTACGGGTGGAAATTAGCCCTGTGCTATTCCCGGTCCTTATCATGCTGTGATGTTATGCATACACTCATGTAAATGATGTTCATTAATTTGCATTGTCCTTAATAAACAAATCTTAAATCTTAATGAGAGGATGGTTGAGAGTACGAGCATCCTTTGAATTTAAGGTAATTTCTAGGTCAAACAGGTGTAATGGGAGTAGAGGGCTTCAGCGTGTTGCTTATTGACAGTGGAAGAGTGCAAAAATGCTTCCGCATTCGTCACCGCACGCCAGTACGGTAATGCGCCTTTCCTTTCGCCCCGCTCAGACAAATGCATAAACATTGCAACACAAACGCAGCATTTCCGCGTACATTGCAACGAATCACTTGGAGTTTGAAAGTGATATCAGAAGAAACTACTCAACCTCGGCTGTCTTTAACTATGAGTGAACACAACGCATTGTAACGTTAACGCAGCTGTCAACTGTACTTTACTATGGAATATACATGTATATTATCGCGACGCGTCGTCACAGACTAAACAGTGTTGTAAACACAACACATTGTAACGTTAACGCAGCTGTCAACTGTACTTTACTATAGAATATACATGTATATTATCGCGACGCGTCGTCACAGACTAAACAGTGTTGTGAACACAACACATTGTAACGTTAACGCAGCTGTCAACTGTACTTTACTATGGAATATACATGTATTGTTAGAAAATGTTTTGGATCTAAATCACTTGGAGTTTGAAAGTGATATCAGAAGAAACTACTCAACCTCGGCTGTCTTTAACTATGAGTGAACACAACACTCTAACTCACCATGTTTAGATAATAAAGTACTCAACCTCTACTTGTCTACTGTCTGACTGAACACAACACTCTAACTTACCATGTTTAGATAATGAAGTACTCAACCTCTACTGTATTTAACTATGAGTGAACACAACACTCTAACTTACCATCTTTAGATAATGAAGTACTCAACCTCTACTGTATTTAACTATGAGTGAACACAACACTCTAACTTACCATCTTTAGATAATGAAGTACTCAACCTCTACTGTATTTAACTATGAGTGAACACAACACTCTAACTTACCATGTTTAGATAATAAAGTACTCAACCTCTACTGTATTTAACTATGAGTGAACACAACACTCTAACTTACCATCTTTAGATAATAAAGTACTCAACCTCTACTTGTCTACTGTCTGACTGAACACAACAATACATGTATATTCTATAGTAAAGTACAGTTGACAGCTGCGTTAACGTTACAATGTGTTGTGTTCACAACACTGTTTAGTCTGTGACGACGCGTCGCGATAATATACATGTATATTCCATAGTAAGTACAGTTGACAGCTGCGTTAACGTTACAATGTGTTGTGTTCACAACACTGTTTAGTCTGTGACGACGCGTCGCGATAATATACATGTATATTCCATAGTAAAGTACAGTTGACAGCTGCGTTAACGTTACAATGCGTTGTGTTCACTCATAGTTAAAGACAGCCGAGGTTGAGTAGTTTCTTCTGATATCACTTTCAAACTCCAAGTGATTCGTTGCAATGTACACGGAAATGCTGCATTTGTGTTGCAATGTACTATGCATTTGTCTGAGCGGGGCGAAAGGAAAGGCGCATTACCGTACTGGCGTGCGGTGACGAATGCGGAAGCATTTTTGCACTCTTCCGCTGTCAATAAGCAACACGCCGCCCAATGCCCATTATAAGTTTACGTTTGACCAATTACCCCAAAAATGGAAATCCCAGATGGCACCTGCTCTCACCAAAGATAAACATTTCTGCTCATCAGCTTTTCAGAATGCCATACAATTTGTTATTTTTGCTGAACTAAGTGCCATTTTAGATGCTTTGTCATTAGTCAAGCATATTTTGATTACCTTAAGCTTCTATGTCAATCAGGATGTCAGTGTGCTGTGATTTATTGTCCGTGAAACATTGATATTAGATAGTTACACCATCAGCACACACATGCTTCCCAGTTCCCATGTAGATCCCCCAGCCTGGCACCTTGTGCTGATAGGGGTTTTGACGCCCACTTACTTTGTTTTATGAGTTCTGCACAGTGCCAGCTTTAAAGGGGGGTGTTGGGGTTATTCATACCGTGAGAGATAGAGAGGTAATGTTTGTGTGTCTCCCCCAACCGTCCCAGTTTAGCGTTGCCACCAAACCATGAGTAGTGGGGGTTGCTCTTTCGGGATATGACCTATATTTAACTTGGCCAGGGGGATTCTGATCTTAAAGTCACATGACCCCTTTCAGCCCCTGGGCACTGGAGCAATTAGGACAGTGATACTGTATGCACCACGCCTTCAGGGGTTATGTTGTCATCTATTAGAAATCGAAACTTAATTTCATGGTGGCGTTATTATGTGCTCCTCCTAACTCCAGAGATAGGGGGGATACCTCATATGCCCCTCTCTCTGTCACTTCACTTTTCAACCCCCCCCCCCCCTCTCTCTCTCTCTCTCTCTCTCTCTCTCTATCTCTCTCTCTCTCTCTCTCTCTCTCTCTCTCTCTCTCTCTCTCTCTCTCTCTCTCTCTCTCTCTCTCTGCTCAGTCTATTTCTGACCCTCGCTGAGTCAGACGAGCAGCGCCCAACTTAGAATGACACTGACACAGACGGGACCATCGCCGTGGTGAGAGACTACTAGGGCCTGAAACAAATCAACGAAAAGGACGGTAAAATACACCAGGAAAAATACACCAATATTCGGGTGATTATTCTACTGAGATGGAGGAGTGTGAGAGTCTGGACGCGGAGATGACGGAGTTACAGGAGTTGGAGTGCGAGTTCCCGGAGGCCGCCAACGGCCAGGACGACGAAGAGGACGAGGTGGAGGAACTCCAGAACAGGTGCCTCGTCTGCTCTGCTCTGCGACCCACATACTGTTCTGTAACTCACTAGAATATACACAAACACCACACACACACACACACACACACACACACACACACACACACACACACACACACACACACACACACACACACACACACACACACACACACACACACACACACACACACACACACACACACACACACACACACACACACACACACACACACACACACACACACACACACACACACACTCACACACACACACAATCGAGTTGCACTGTATAAGTTATACAGAAGGGGTTTATTTTTCTGGACGATTTCATGTCAAGCCTGCTCGCACTGGAGGAGGCCCGTGTGCCAAGTTGGGTTGTGTTCATTGAGTTCCGTTTGTGTTTGACAGCCCGTGGATCAGGTTAAAACAAGGCAGAGGAATTTGACTCAGTAGATCATCACTCAGATCTTGCGCATTTTGACAGCTTGTTCTCACTGCAGCCGAGAGAAGATCTGCATCCATGACTGATATATGATCAGTCTTACCTTCTCTAGCCTTGTTTTCTCTGACCCCACAATTCGCTCTCTGGGAGATATCGCCAATTATTTAAAACGGGAACTACGCCCAATTTTAGAATCCATACATGTTGATACTATCATGGTATAAGTCCAAACATGTGATGAGTGTCAGTGGAACAACTCGCCCAAATCCCCAAACTATAGAGTCCCAGAAGTCAGAGGTGTAATGCCATCAGACCATCAGGGAAAGATGGTAAAGCACCCAGAGAGATGTTCAATGGGGTGTATTCTTTTCTGTGGCAGAACAACTGACGACACTACAGTAGAATAATGCTAATTTGGGTATAAACACCCAAACAGTGTGGGTCCACAACACTGGGGGTACCCTTGCGAACACAGGGAGAACATGCAAACTCCACACAGAAAGGCCTGGGAGATCACCCACCTGGGTACCTGGCATCGCGGAAACCTGGTCCCCAAGCGGGAATCGAACCCTGGACCTTCTTGCTGTGAGGCGACAGTGTTACCACTACACCACCGTGCCGCAGTATTGTGGCAATGAAGGCAGTTCTATTCCAGTATTAAATATTGTCAAGTCAGATTTATTTGTATCTACTAGTCTAAAAGCACATTTATATGTCTCAATGAGCATCATACCAAGTTACCTCCCAGGGTGATCATAGAGCATCATAATGAGTTACCACCCAGGGTGATCATAGAGCATCATAATGAGTTACCACCCAGGGTGATCATAGCATCATAATGAGTTACCTCCCAGGGTGATCATAGCATCATAATGAGTTACCTCCCAGGGTGATCATAGAGCATCATAATGAGTTACCACCCAGGGTGATCATAGCATCATAATGAGTTACCACCCAGGGTGATCATAGCATCATAATGAGTTACCTCCCAGGGTGATCATAGAGCATCATAATGAGTTACCACCCAGGGTGATCATAGAGCATCATAATGAGTTACCACCCAGGGTGATCATAGAGCATCATAATGAGTTACCTCCCAGGGTGATCATAGAGCATCATAATGAGTTACCACCCAGGGTGATCATAGCATCATAATGAGTTACCACCCAGGGTGATCATAGAGCATCATAATGAGTTACCACCCAGGGTGATCATAGAGCATCATAACAAACACAGGACTTTGTAAAGGACAGGCAGCGTGAATATTAAAGGCAACCAACTTGTGTTCAGCTTTTCTCTGATTGGCCACGACCCCACGCCGCTAGCCCGCCCCCTTTTGCCGCGAGCGCGGCAGGAACCTTCAAGTTCCCTGGTGCAAAATAAATCTGGTAGTTCGTTTATGACGTTAATTAATAATAAACACTGTTAGGACTCTTAATAATAAACACTGTTAGGACTATCTGACTTTTACTAATAAACACTGTTAGGACTGTCTGACTCTTAATAATAAACACTGTTAGGACTATCTGACTCTTACTAATAAACACTGTTAGGACTATCTGACTCTTAATAATAAACACTGTTAGGACTATCTCGATTCACGCGTCACTACTGTAACTAGAAACTGTACATTGTAACGTTATATGTTATTTCGCGTTTTTAACGTCAGTCACTGTACATCAGTGTGGAGGCTGGTAGTTTGTTTATGACGTTAATTAATAATAAACACTGTTAGGACTCTTAATAATAAACACTGTTAGGACTATCTGACTCTTAATAATAAACACTGTTAGGACTATCTGACTTTTACTAATAAACACTGTTAGGACTATCTGACTCTTAATAATAAACACTGTTAGGACTATCTCGATTCACGCCTCACTACTGTAACTAGAAACTGTACATTGTAACGTTATATGTTATTTCGCGTTTTTAACGTCAGTCACTGTACATCATTACGGTATAAATTAGGTTAACTGGAGCTGCGTATTGCTGGCTCTCATATTTGCGAATACAACAGCGTTCACCCTGATGTAAACAAAACAAGTCATTGCGACGGCCAACGGAAGACGGCCGCTGCCGCAGGCGGTGCAACTCTCTGCCGCGCAGCAGCGCGGTCACGTGGCCGTGTGGCCAATCAGAGAAACGCTGAACGAAAGGCTGAACACAAGTTGGTTGCCTTTAATATTCACGCGGACAGCCATAGACAACGTCCATAGAGATAGTGTCGTTAAAGGTAGAATCTGTAATGTCGACCTCTAGGCAAAAGATGATAACATGGTACTTGACGCTTTGTTTACAGTTTTTGTGTGGGTTGGATTTCAGTGGGTATAAGCAGTGATGCAGTGGTGGTCCCACGGGGTACCACGCCGTCCTAGCAGTTTTCTGAGCAGAAGTACGCGCAGTCGCGCACGGATGTGCACGCGCGCGCACACAAAAATTCGCTCCACTCAGTACTAAGTACCCACCGTCTTATAACAATAGCGCAGGTCGTCAGGGGTCTTCAACTACACTAGCCGGCACTTATCTATCACCTAGAGACTTTGCATAATAATAGGATACCAATACTAACATAACAAAGAAAGAGAAGTGCAAAACCAAAATACAAGCCCTGTGGGGGGTTGCTTGATCTGTGGAACTTTCACTATGTGACAAATGGTCCCGACTGGAAGGATGAGGCATTAAGTTGTGCTTCAGAAGGAAACTGTCCTTCTATAAACTGTAAGTTACATTGTTAATTTAGTTTGTATTTACTTGTCTAGTTTAAGTTAATTCAATTAAAGAAATTGTAACTACAATATTGTCTACAATTACATTTAAAACATTGTTTGTTTTTCAACCATATCTGTTGACAATATAATTTCTTTATATATTGAAGGCTACATCCTGCTACCTTTTTCAGCTTCTCTATTTCAAGGCAATATTTACAAAAACTAAACAAAAACTAGTAATTTCCTATACAAACATGTTTCCTACTATTTATGCATAATAATCATCTGTTCTGTGCGACCGCGAGGGAACATGTATGTGCATGCGCGCGTACACGTGGCGTCCAGGCAGTTCTGATATTACGACTGCATCCCTGGGTATAAGGGAGGGGTTGCTGCTACTGCTGGCCACACCCCAGGCTCTACCAAGAGAGGTCTCGAGAAATTCACAATATAATAGGTTACTAAACTCCAACTCGCACATCAGACCAAAACAAAAAGTAAACAAAGTGTAATACCGAACGGGGCTCTTTTACCTAGAGATCGCTGTGTGAAGGCATTATAGATTATACCTTTTATGCCCCGACAGTTTGCCACCCAGGGTGATCCTAGGAAACGCAACGAACACACAACTCAGGAGACGGAGAGGCAGAGCACAGGCCAGGCACATAGAGCAGAGACAGCCTGTATATTGCCTGTCTGATATTTCATACCCAGTTATCACATTGAGTGCTGCGTGTTCTGAGTAAAGTATGTCACGACATGGATAGTAGAAGACATTCATACATGGGGATAGATACTGTATCTTGTGGGGCCAGTAATGCCTTCTCTTCTCTAATATTACACGCATGACGTCCAGGCATGTCACCAGGTTTAACCCTATTGAGGCCAAGATGAGGAGCATGTTGTTCAGCCATAGACTCAAACCCCCCCCTCCTCCCGACACACCACACATTGCCTTGGTCAGTCCTTTGTGCCGGCAGCCATCAGGCTCCACAAGCGGGGGCTGACCTGGCCAACGGCTGGATAACTAATGGCTGAAGAACTTGAGAACTGTTTCTTAACTGCTGAACCCTGTGTACACACTCTGCCGTATTGTGTTATTGTTATTATTATCGATAGAGTATACATATGTTTTACCTGCCCGGCTGACCAGACCCTCACCTTTTATTTAGATTTTTTTGGTCATATTTTATCTTTTTCTTTACCTTCTATCTGATATTTTTATTCTTTATATTTTATTGTCACTTCTGTTACCCTACCCGACCCGTACCTCCCATCCCCTGTGCTGCTATGACACCTGCATTTCCCCAAAGGGGATTAATAAAGGAACATCGTATATCTCATCTCATCTCATCTTCATCACTGGGGGGAGAACTCAGAGCACATTCATTATCACTTATCAACACCTTACCCACATGGACAGATAGTGGCATCAGTACACTCGCTAATGCTGGCAGATATACACTTCTCTAGTTATTATACTGATAAGCTGACAATTGAGACGTGTTCTTTCATGTTGAGAAATCAACTTGGATTTTCTCATCTACAAACCCCTCTAACTATCCATCCCTCTGTCCTCCAGTCTGCGAGAGGTGGTCCAGGACCAATCGGTGAAGCCCAAACTGCAGTGTCTGATGGTGGACCCCTCCTTCTCCATGGTAACCATCCAGAGTGAGGACAGTGGAATCATTTGGGAGACAGCCTCCAGCCGCTGCTCCACTCCCTGGGCCTCTGAGACCAGCTCCATCTCTGAGGCCTACAGTTTGGAAGGTCCTGGATCCCAGGGCAAGATCACCATTGTGTTTGATGATGAGAAGATAGAACGGCGGAGGAAGAGGTCCATAGGAAGGAGTAGCAGGCTGTCAGACCGCATTAGGAGACCTAGTAGTTCTAGATCAAGCTCAGCTCTAGGAGTGGAGAGACTTGAGATGGCAGAGGTTTCCGTTCCCAATGTCAAACCCGAAAAAAAGGAAACAGATCTGGACTTGGAGGAAATCAAAGATAAAGATCAACTGCTGTTTAGTTTGATTTCGGAGGGTTATGAGATTCTAAATATCAGAGTGCCCTCGAAACTGCCCACAGTGGATGAGGAGGAGAGCACGGAGCTACAGGATAACCTGTCTTACCTGGAGGAGACACCCATGATCAAGTCCAGAACCCATCGGGCCCAGTCACAGCCAGAGGACCATGACCTACCTGGGGTGGAGGAGGAGGACAGAGAGGACCCGGAGGAGGTACATAATTGTATTTTAAAATGTATTAGTTGAACCTTTGCAATGAAGAACCATATAAGTCTGTTTTGAAATCTTTTTGGACAGCTTGTGTGTTTGCAGTTGTAAAGTCAATGAGAGATATAAATCTGTCTGCCATTCATATATGAAGTTAAGATGTTATGTATATGTTTTTTTAATTTTTTGTGTAGGATCATCAAGATCAACATTATAATGTCCTCTACACAGTATGTATTCAGTAATCGGTTGTATTTGCTCCACAGGCCACTGAGAAAGACTCATCTAAGCCCTTAGTACACAAAGAGTTCCATCTCAAAGACCATCAGAAAGATGGCGGGAGTGACATGGACTACTTTGAGAAGTTTACCCTGGTGGATGTGGCAGGTCCTGCGGAACAAGCTCCAGAGCTGCAAGAGGAGGAGGTGGAACAGCCCACAGCAAAGCCCCAAGAAGAAGAGCTAAAGTCTAAGCAAGAGACAGTCACAGATGTCTCTACACCAAATGAGGACTCCTTTGTCTTTCTCTCAGATTTGGACCTTGCTTGGGAGCGATTGGACGAGGTGTTTTATGGGAACGTTCACAGGGCCCCTGATAATGTGCTGCAGCGGGGAGAGGATGATGAGGAGGAAACGGTTGTGAGGAGGAGGACGAGAAAAGAGAGCCAAAAGGAGAGTGGTTCAGCGCTGTTTGGCAGCGAGGAGACCGTTCTTACCCCTATATTTCTCTCTCCGGGACCCCCCAAGATTATCGACCAAATACTGTTAGAGGAACCCAGGGCCATGTCCTTCATGTACTCCGACCTGTATGAGGACGCTATGGGGGAGAGGAAGAAGAGTGACGACGAGTACTCAGAGGTGGCTTCCGAGAGATCTTTCAAGAGGCGTTCATCGGATTCCGAGGACACTGATGGGTACCTGGAGAAGTTCATTCTGAAAGACGACACTCCCACTGTGGAAGTGTATTTGGAACCAGAGGAGGAGAACAACGGGAAGGGAAAGAGGATGTGGTCACAGAGTAAGTTTGAATTGACAGGATTCCTCTCAAGGGCGCCAGAAGAAACGGAGGAGGTGGAAGACAAAAGGAAGGAACCGAAGGTAGAGGAAGTAATTTCTGCAGAGAGAGGTTGTGATGTACAGCAGTCAACGTGTCAGTCAACGAGCCCAGAGGCATCAGTCCAGGTGCCTCAGCCAGAGAAGGAAAAGATAGAAGAGCAGGAAGGGAAACAGGAAGTAAAAGAACACCAGACAGAACCCACTGAGAGCAGCACTGAGGCGATTGATACTAAGATTGTAGCTGCTGTCGAAGAAGAGACAGTTGTACCAGAAGAGGCAGCGATTGATACTAAGATTGTAGCTGCTGTTGAGGAAGAGACAGTTGTACCAGAGGAGGCAGCGATTGATACTAAGATTGTAGCTGCTGTTGAGGAAGAGACTGTGGTACCAGAGGAGGCAGCGATTGATACTAAGATTGTAGCTGCTGTTGAGGAAGAGACTGTGGTACCAGAGGAGGCAGCGATTGATACTAAGATTGTAGCTGCTGTTGAAGAAGAGACAGTTGTACCAGAGGAGGCAGCGATTGATACTAAGATTGTAGCTGCTGTTGAGGAAGGGACTGTTGTACCAGAGGAGGCAGCGATTGATACTAAGATTGTAGCTGCTGTTGAGGAAGGGACTGTGGTACCAGAGGAGGCAGCGATTGATACTAAGATTGTAGCTGCTGTTGAGGAAGAGACTGTGGTACCAGAGGAGGCAGCGATTGATACTAAGATTGTAGCTGCTGTTGAGGAAGAGACTGTGGTACCAGAGGAGGCAGCGATTGATACTAAGATTGTAGCTGCTGTTGAAGAAGGGACTGTTGTACCAGAGGAGGCAGCGATTGATACTAAGATTGTAGCTGCTGTTGAAGAAGAGACTGTTGTACCAGAGGAGGCAGCGATTGATACTAAGATTGTAGCTGCTGTTGAGGAAGGGACTGTGGTACCAGAGGAGGCAGCGATTGATACTAAGATTGTAGCTGCTGTTGAAGAAGGGACTGTGGTACCAGAGGAGGCAGCGATTGATACTAAGATTGTAGCTGCTGTCGAAGAAGGGACTGTGGTACCAGAGGAGGCAGCGATTGATACTAAGATTGTAGCTACTGTTGAAGAAGAGACTGTTGTACCAGAGGAGGCAGCGATTGATACTAAGATTGTAGCTGCTGTTGAGGAAGGGACTGTTGTACCAGAGGAGGCAGCGATTGATACTAAGATTGTAGCTGCTGTTGAGGAAGAGACTGTGGTACCAGAGGAGGCAGCGATTGATACTAAGATTGTAGCTGCTGTTGAGGAAGAGACTGTGGTACCAGAGGAGGCAGTGACTGATACTAAGATTGTAGCTGCTGTTGAAGAAGGGACTGTGGTACCAGAGGAGGCAGCGACTGATACTAAGATTGTAGCTGCTGTTGAAGAAGAGACTGTTGTACCAGAGGAGGCAGCGACTGATACTAAGATTGTAGCTGCTGTTGAAGAAGAGACTGTTGTACCAGAGGAGGCAGCGACTGATACTAAGATTGTAGCTGCTGTTGAAGAAGAGACTGTTGTACCAGAGGAGGCAGCGATTGATACTAAGATTGTAGCTGCTGTTGAGGAAGAGACTGTGGTACCAGAGGAGGCAGCGATTGATACTAAGATTGTAGCTGCTGTTGAGGAAGAGACTGTGGTACCAGAGGAGGCAGCGATTGATACTAAGATTGTAGCTGCTGTTGAGGAAGAGCCTGTGGTACCAGAGGAGGCAGCGACTGATACTAAGATTGTAGCTGCTGTTGAAGAAGGGACTGTGGTACCAGAGGAGGCAGCGATTGATACTAAGATTGTAGCTGCTGTTGAGGAAGAGACTGTGGTACCAGAGGAGGCAGCGATTGATACTAAGATTGTAGCTGCTGTTGAGGAAGGGACTGTGGTACCAGAGGAGGCAGCGACTGATACTAAGATTGTAGCTGCTGTTGAGGAAGAGACTGTGGTACCAGAGGAGGCAGCGATTGATACTAAGATTGTAGATGCTGTCGAAGAAGGGACTGTGGTACCAGAGGATGCAGCGATTGATACTAAGATTGTAGATGCTGTCGAAGAAGGGACTGTGGTACCAGAGGAGGCAGCGACTGATACTAAGAGTGTAGCTGCTGTTGAGGAAGGGACTGTGGTACCAGAGGAGGCAGCGACTGATACTAAGAGTGTAGCTGCTGTCGAAGAAGGGACTGTGGTACCAGAGGAGGCAGCGATTGATACTAAGATTGTAGATGCTGTCGAAGAAGGGACTGTGGTACCAGAGGAGGCAGCGATTGATACTAAGATTGTAGCTACTGTTGAGGAAGGGACTGTGGTACCAGAGGATGCAGCGATTGATACTAAGATTGTAGCTGCTGTCGAAGAAGGGACTGTGGTACCAGAGGAGGCAGCGATTGAAGTACAAGAACCCATGACTGTAAGCCAGGAGGTGGTCACCTGTCCTGAATCCTCAGTTGAACCTGCAACACCAACTGAATTGAAAGAGAATGGAAAAATAGAGATAGTTGTTGTGGCTGGGAAAACCATACCAATTGAGGTCATCATTGACAGTGAACCTGTAGTGGAAGCAGTAGTGGAGTTGGCAGAAATAATTGTGGATGAAGGAGAGGTTCAAACCCAAGTTCAGATTGCTCGTCAGGAGGTGAGCAGTGCGGAGACACCCACGGTTAAAGCAGAGATCTCAGAGGAAGAAAAAAGACAGGAAGCTGTCATAGAGAAAACAGCTGCAATTGCTGACCATGAAAAAGAGGTTAAAACCGAGACCATACCCAATGGAGTGATGGAACATATACTATCAGAGGAGGTCAAGCCACACCCAGATGAACTGGTGGAAGTCCCTGAACCTGCTCAGAGCCAACAAGTCGAAGCTGTAACTGATGACGTGACAGAGAAGCCAGCTGAAGAGGTCAAAGCTAAAACAATTGTAGTTACACAAGATGTGGTTCTGGATACAGTGAGTGTAGGGGATGAGTTCATCCTCCTCGTTCCCAAGGGGACAGCAGTAGAGATGAACATAGAAGTAGGTCAATGGTCAGATCATTTACAAAATAATGATAGTGTTGCTTCCCTTCCACCTGAGAGGCCGGTTGTAGATCTAGTATCCCCTGGTACCTCAGCACCCCCTAAGCCAAAAACTAAAAAAGTACTAGACGTGAAAGCAGAATTAGTTATGATTTTACCTGCCTTGAAGGCCCCTGTGAGTATAAAAGAGGTTGGGGTGGCGGAACCAAAGGTGGAGAAGAACTTGGAGGAAGAGGGGGGTGTGCTTTCTATTCTCAGGAGTTCTTCTCCTCAGGAGGACCTTCCTGGGCTTCACACGGAGGAGATAGTTCCACAAATACAGATGCATAAGGAGGAAGTGGTCTTAGAGACTCACAAAGAAGACGCAGGCCCCGTGATGGAGGTGCACAAGGAGGCAGAGATCTCAGAGATACATAAAGAGGATATAAGCCCCGTCACAGAGCTGCATCATGTGGATGTAGGTCCAGCAATGGAGCTTCACCAGGAGGCTGAAATCCCAAAGGCGGAGCAACTTAAAGAGGATGTAGGCACAGAAACGGAGGTCCATAAGGAGGCAGAAGTCTTCGAGACGGAGATTCAGAAAGAGGATGTAATTCCAGTGGTTGAGATTCCCGAAAAGGTAGAGGTCTTGGAGATACTCAAGGAGGATGTAGGCCTAGTGATGGAGGTGCACAAAGAGGATGCAGGCCCTGTATCGGCACAGCACAGGGAGGCAGACGTTTCAGAGGCAGAGATACACAATGAGGAGATGAACAAAGAGGCAGAGGCCTCCGAAACAGTAGGAGCAGCGGTGGAGCTGCACAGGGAAGATGTAGACCCAGACATGGAGCACCTCAAAGAGGATATCGGCCCAGCGACGCTGCTTCACAAAGAGGCAGAGGTCCCAGACATGGAGCACCTCAAAGAGGATATCGGCCCAGCGACGGTGCTTCACAAAGAGGCAGAGGTCCCAGACATGGAGCACCTCAAAGAGGATATCGGCCCAGCGACGCTGCTTCACAAAGAGGCAGAGGTCCCAGACATGGAGCACGTCAAAGAGGATATCGGCCCAGTGACGGTGCTTCACAAAGAGGCAGAGGTCCCAGACATGGAGCACCTCAAAGAGGATATCGGCCCAGCGACGCTGCTTCACAAAGAGGCAGAGGTCCTAGACATGGAGCACCTCAAAGAGGATATCGGCCCAGCGACGCTGCTTCACAAAGAGGCAGAGGTCCTAGACATGGAGCCACACAAACTGGATCTCGTCCCAGAGGTGACCGCCGAAGACCTAGAGTATGAGATAATATCAAAGCAGGAGGTCAGAGAGATGCCTGAACCTGAGATGGAGAGAGTTGCAGAAGAGTCACGCCCTGACTCTGAACCAGACACGGTGGAGAGGGTGGAGATGGAAGAGGGATCGCTGGATCTATCCCCAGGAGAAGAGTTTATTGACGATGACTATGACATCATTGGTGCTGAGGAGGAGAGCCAGGCGAGAGCAGCTGCTGAGCTCCAGGGGATGGATTGGTTCTGTCTGACCTGTGGCTGCCTCCTGACGGAGACGGACTGTGTGTCTGGAGGGCACAAGGGCCACGAGGTGACTTCTGTGGAAAAAGCCTACGAAGACATCAAGGTGAGTAGCATATTGTACTGAATGATAACAAATATGACCATTATACTAACTGTAGATGTAAGGCTTATGAAGAGGTTTAAAATATAAACATTACATAGCAAAGCATTTTTATATGTATTTCCGACATGGCAAATAGGGATGCACCGATACCACTTTCTCACTGCCGATACCGATTCTGAGTACTAAGCTTTTAGTATCGGCTGATACCAAGTGCCTATCCGATCCATCACTTAGACTTTTGGGGTAATTCGAGAAACAATTATTGAGCAAAGTCAGTTTGTTGTGCTTTCTGACATGTTACTGTTACACATGGTTCTTTGTATAAGATGTTAGTATTGGGGAAATTCCCTAATATCAAAAGGTCCTTGCCATCAGAGAGTAAGGGCCCATATTCACAGCGCTTCCCAGAGTAGGAGTGCTGATCTGACACCAGTTACCAGGAACACTTGTCTTCATGACCTTATTCAAACTAACAGACTGAATCTGACTCTAGGTCAGCACTCCCACGTTGAGAGGCTCCGTGAATATGGACCTGGATCCTTTTTAGATGGTTAATAACAGGCTTGAGATTAACCGATTCATTAGCAGTTTTTATGAGTGATGATGACATACTATAATTTCAAAGCAGCCCATCACGTTGCTCTATTAAGACATTCCATCCTTATCATCACACACTTTATGGGAATTATATTAATGACACAACTCATTATTCCTAAATTAGTGAGCTAGATAACCATAGAGATATACCTCTCAGTCAAGTTGCACATGATTATTCATTACACAGCCACTCTACCCCCAGGCTCCGATGATGATGATGATGATGATGATGATGATGATGATGATGATGATGATGATGATGATGATGATGATGATGATGATGATGATGATGATGTGATAGGTTCACACTGTTCTCTCATGCTGGGTCATCACTTTGGGTCAATGATTGTGAGTCAGACCACAGACGCAGCTCTCATCATCTGAAGGACCGGTCGCTTTCACTGGTGTGGGCTTCATGCACTGTTGTGTTCGTTTTCAACAGCTGACCTCTCGAGAAGACAAAGATCAAAGCTTTAACCCTTTGGGGCGGCTAAGTGGCGCAGTGGGCAAGACGCTCGCCACTAACGCAGGAGATGCTGGGTTCGAGCCCAGCTTTTCGGCGTTGCTACCAGCTTGGCTGGTCGTTCATACTAACACAATTGGCAGTGTTAGGGGTGGGAAAGCTGGTGGGTGGGGATCGGACGTTGTGGACAGCGACTCCTACAGGCCGGTTGGTGCGCCTGCGCAGCAGAATCAGGAAGTAACTGGGGCAGTGTGAGCCTCCCACGCGTTACTCCTCGCCACTGAGAGATCGCGCTGTTCAGGTGAAAAGATGCGTCGGCTGCCTCCTCGTGTACCGGAGGGGACACGTGATGCAAGGCTTCGTCCACATTGCAGCCGACCAGTGGGAGGCATGGCCTAACAACGTTCGAGACAGGGGAGGGGAGAATTGAAGGGGAGAATTGGCTAGGCGAAATTGGGATGGGCGAAAAATAGAAAATGAGGAGAAAAAGTGGATAAAAAAAAAAGCTTTAACCCTTTCACTACCAAATGGTTAACCCTTTCACTGCCACACGACAAAGAGTTAACCCGTTCACTACCACACTACAGGTTAACCCTTCCACTACCACACTACAAAAGGTTAACCCTTTCACTACCACACTACAGAAGGTTAACCCTTTCACTACCACACTCAGAACTCGGAACTAGGCAAAATCTGCATATGGCTCGCCGATAACAAACTATCATTACACATGGGCAAAACAGAGTCCATTCTCTTCGGTTCAAATAACAAACTCAGCAAGACCGACGGCTTCTCAGTTACAGTGGGTGACAATATTGTCACAAGGAAAGATGAAATTACCTACCTGGGTTCCATCCTAGAGGCTAATCTTTCCTGTGACAAAACGGCATCCAATGTAATAAAAAAAGTCAATCAACAAACTCTATTCTTGTACCGGATCTCCTCTCTGGTAAACAAGAATACCCTGAAGACTCTGGCAGGAGCACTCATTCAAGGGTACTACGACTATGCTTGCACCTCATGGTACCAAAGCACCTCAAAGGCACTAAAAACCAAATTACAAACATCTCAAAACAAACTAGTCAGACTACTGCTTGACCTGACTCCTAGAACCCACCTCACCCCTGCCCACTTTGACAACCTGGCGACAGAGTACAGCAACTTGCAATGGGCCTGGTCTACAAGATACACTACACGACCAAGGTACCCATGTACATGTCAAAATACTTCCCAAAGGTCAGTGAATACCACGATCACAACACCAGAGGGAGCTCCACAAATCATGTTAAACCCAGATTCGGCTCAAACAAGGGACTAAACATGTTTCGCAATTATGCCACATCAATGTGGAACGCCCTACCCAAAGCTGTAAAGGAATGTGAATCACTACCCACTTTCAAAAACACTCTCAAAGAACACCTATGGGAGACTGCAATTCGAAACTGGCCCCTACAAATGTCCTAACCCAGTTGTACAGTAAATGACCCAAGTATGGCTTTGTCAGTATTCCAATGTACAGTGCCCCCCCCCCCCCACCTCCAATGTACAGTCCCCCCCCCCCCCCCCCCACCCCACCCAACCCCACCCCACCTACCCAACCTCCTCCAATGTACAGTTTCTACGTCAAATGTATCTTTTCTGGACACTTTTTGTATCACAAACAGTACTGTATTTGCAAATCTGGTATGTCAGAAATGTACAGATGTAGCAGTACTGTCTATCTGTATGTCGTGTGTGTCATATATGTTATGATGAATTGAAAATGTGGGACCCTGATGTAAACAAGACGAAAGTCTCTCCTGTCTGCATCCCCTTAACAATTGTATGTATTGAGCTGTACTGTACTGTACCCATTCTGCAATCTGTTAATAAAGTTTTCAATCAATCAATCAACAGAGTGAAATGTTAACCTTCTGTAGTGTGGTAGTGTAAGGGTTAAAGGTAGAATCTGTAATACCGTCAAACAGCGACCTCGAGGCAAAAGTGCCCCACTTGGTATTGTGCTTTGTTTCACTGAGGCTGCGGTTACACTAATGGCCAGTTTTCGTTTCGTTGTCAGGGTCAGTTTCGCTTTTCAGAACGCAACGTAATGGCAGGCAAGTTAAACATTGTTTTTGCCTCCTGAGCACAGTGATGTATACATGTAGTACAATGCCAAAGCAGTAGTTGGCAGTAGGTGGCGATGTAGTTCAAACATGAAGGCAATTTTCAACCAATCAGAAAAGTTGAATGTGCCAATACACTTCCTGCTCAAAATCAACAATCTACCATCTTTAATGCCTCGCGTGAGCCATTTAGCCAACGTAGCATTTATTTTTCAGCAAAGAAAGTGCAATAAAAGTGCAATAAACAAAATGGATACGGGGCGCCCCAGTGGACGAACCACATAGCGCGCTCAGCCGTGACACGGCCGACCAGGGTTCGATTCCCGAACCCGTCGTTATTTGCCGAATGTCTTCCCCCCACTCTGTCTCCCATTCCTCCTCTGTCTCTCTCTACTGGACTGCCCAGTAGAAATAAAGCGATAAAACGCCAAAAAAATTAAAAAACAGATACATTCACGGTGTGTTCTGCCTCTCATTTGTTGATGAAACAAAACTAACATCAACACAATTGACCACCAAGAGCGGAGTTTAGTCTCTCAAAAAGATTGTCGCCGATTTTGTTAGCTTACGTGCTAACGTGATTGGAATATGCCAGTATAACAGTATAGCATTGTGGCTAGCAGCGAAGTTTGTTAGCTTACGTGCTAACGTGATTGGGATATGCCAGTATAACAGTATAGCATTGTGGCTAGCAGCTTGGTAACGTTAATGCTAGCAGAATGAATGGATGTAAACTTTATTTAACAGATTGCAGAATGGGTACAATACAATACGGCTCAATACAAACAATTGTTAAGGGAATGCAGACTGTTGTAGCTTGGACTGGGCTCCTTATAACAATAACTTGACAACACATGGTAGCCGCAGCTCCTTGGGACAGCTCTGCTGTAAACACTGGAAATAATCGTGCGGGTCTCTACTGCCGGTATCCGGCTCGCGCAGATTACATGGCACCAGGGCCGGATTAACGACCGGGCCGTTTGGGCCGCGGCCCGTGGGCCTCTAGTGACGAGGGGCCTCCAAATTTTTTTATTTTACTTTGAATTTTTTTTTTTTTTTTGGATATCGATGTCATACTGTGCCACTGAAATGAAAAAATATTTCATCAACTAAAATATTTAGTCAACAAAAATATTTCATCAACTAAAATATACAGTACGTCACACCCCGTGCCTCTCCCTGCCGTCTGCAAGTGGCTAATCTTGAGTTTCCGACCCCCCAGTAAGCTAACCATGGATAAATCCAAAAAAAGGAAAGTCTGAGGAAAATACAGGGTTTAATCCAGCGTGGACAGATTAATTTGCTTTCACGACTAACAATGCAGGCTTACCTGTAGCCTATGCCTGATATGTGGTGCGAAATTTGCGAACAACGATTACTGTCATTTTGATTACTGTAGTTTGCCTGGTATGTAGCCTTGGTTAGTGGCTGCCCCACCAATGTTTTACATATAAAAACGCCACTGTGCGTGCGTGCATGTGTATGTGTGTATGGGGGCCTCCACAAGAGTCTGGCCCAGAGGCCTCTGAAATCTTAATCTGGCCTTGCATGGCACCATTGTCTGCGAGTTTTGGCGAGTATCCAAAACGGAAACACAATTTCAGCATTGCCAGTAGGACAACGCGTTATCCTGCCAATTCTTTTTAACTTGGACAGCAAACGTAATCATTCAGCAACAAAAACGTTGCTGTATTCACCAGTGTAACCATGGCCTGAGTTCAGTCACTCTTTATACTGTGAATTTCTCCAGACCTCTCTCGGTAGAGCCTGAGGTGTGTCCATCAGTAGCGACCCCTCCCCCTATACACACTGAAACAAAAGACAAAAAACTAAAACTGTAAACATGCTGCACCATGTTGTCATCTTGTGCCTAGAGGTTGCTGCTTGACAGCATTACAGATTTTTCCTTTAAAAGGAACACGCCAACATTTGGGAAAATGAGCTTATCGTCTTCTCCAGAGAGAGACGAGAAGATAGATACCAGTTTCCTCTCTGTGTGTTCAGTAGAAAGCAGTGGAGGTTATTGCATGACAATTAGTGAGGCAGTACTTCACTAGTATAATATATATATATATTATTATTAGGGGTGTAACGGTACACAAAATCCACGGTTCGGTACGTACCTCGGTTTTGAAGTCACGGTTCGGTATTTTTTCGGTACAGGGGGGGGGGGGGGAGGGGGCGGCGATACCAGTGCATACATAAAAAAAAACTAAAAGAAATTATATAAATTATACCTCTTTTTTTTTTTACAGCTACTGTTTTATATATACTGTTTTTTAGTAATAACTATAAAGTAATGGTATTTATTCAACAACAGGTGATTGTATAGATTTGTATTAGTATCATTAATCAATGAGCTGCAGCACTGCAGATATACCCTACTCCAATGATCAACACGCACATTACACAGTGTTGCACTCGCTACCCAGTGGCTCTGCAGATATACCCTACTCAGTCTACAAGGCTCCGTTGAAGTAGCACAGAGGATCTGTTGTGATTTTTGCACAATAAATATTCAACATTCTCTTTTGAGACTCCGCCTCAGACTCTTATCATTTGGCACTAAAAGCTAAACATTGTCACCGATATGGCTGTCCGCAACATGTCATTAATAGTGTACGCGAGGTGGTTCAGTGATGACTCTAACGTGAGCTAGGTTAGCTAGCATGAGCTACCAGGAGATGGAAACTGTAACTTTACTGGTGAAAATGTGATTTACGTTGGAATACTCCTTTGCCAACTTGCTGTACTTTGCTTGCAGGTCTGCAGCCATTATTGCTGGATTATGAATAGCCCCAACTTTAGCCAAGGTAACGTTATGGCTAAACCTTTAACGTTAGTTAATGCTAGCTTTCGGTTAGCTGTTCAATGCTAATAACAACACCAAGCGAACCCATCAGAGCTCCGCGTCAATAGCGCTCTGTCGGGAGGATGGCATTTAAGAAAGTATCTGCTGTTAAAATGACAAACAGCATTGACACTTTAATTCACGGTCGGTTAAACACACGTTTGTTTTATAATGCTCACAGCAGACCGCAGTGTTGTTGATAAATTACGTGGGGCCGGGGGGATTTAAGTTCCGCAAAAAAAGGTTCTGCACCGTTGCAATCGTACGGTGCACAGCCCGTACTGTACCGGAAGACCACATTGACGCGGTACAGTACGTATCCGCGTACCGTTACACCCCTAATTATTATTAATATACATATATAATATATATATATATATTTTTTTTTATTATTATTATTATTATTATTATTTTTATTATTATTATTATTTTTTTATTAGAAATGTTTTCCTCTGTGAACAATGCTAGTGAATTTGAACAAAAACAATGCCAGTGAATATTTATTTTCTTCAAAAATGTCCAAGTGACAGCTCTGAGCTCTCTGACCTGACTGCAGTAATGGCCAGCTGTCAATCACTTACTGCAAAAATAGTTGCACGGGTTGGGCTTAAGAATATAATTATCCAATAAAAATAGGCTATTTGAGTTAAAAAAAAATGCGGGTAGTGAGACGGAGCGCACTTGATTGATTGGCGTTCACGCCGTGCCACATTGTGTTGACAGCCTTGAAATCCAATCAGAGAATGGTGCCAGCTAATGAGACGGCTAGGGCGGAAGCGTCAACACGACTCTTTGTACAGGAATCGGAGGTAGTATAAGGAGTTTGGGGGAGGATTCGCGAAACATGTATTTACCTGTGGCCAGGGAGAACCGGGAGTTGCATTGAAACCTACCAAGCAACCCAGATAGACCCCCACGACCAAGGTTATCGGACTACCAGGTCAGATGGGCCGACTTAGTCTCACTCTGAGTGGACTGGCTGGGGAAGACGAATGGAGACCTTTTTCATCAGAAAATATCGAAGGATGGATTTAATTTACAAGTGATCAGATGGGAGGGAGTCTATTTACGAGGGACACTATTTCCTCGTAAGAAGTAAGTCGTCAATGGTGAGTGATTTTTTTTTTTATATATTTAGTAGCTGTGTGGGGCGGGCCTGTGTTGATTAATTGTTGAATTAATTGGCCTGCTGTGGCCTTGCGTGTGTAATGCAGGACGACGCGCGGCGCACGTGAGTGTGTGTTGGCGACGCGCGCCGTGGTTATTGATATTGAGTTGGAGCCTGTGTTGATTATGAATTAATTGGCTGTGAGTCCGCTGTGGCCTGGCCTCTGTGTGTGCGCAGGGAACAAAATAAGCACCCGCCAAGCGCCAATGGCGTGTAGATTTAAGGTTTGGCGAGTAAAAATGAGAGGTCTGCCCGCCACCTGGTGTGTAGTTCATATCGATACTCTTATTTTGAAAATCCTGTGCGGGTCTCATTTCCGCCCCAAGCGCAGCTCCAGTCATAATATCTATGGCTCCGGCAGCTAGCAACGTTCGGTTCATATGATACTCTTATTTTGAAAAACCCTGTAGCAACTCTGCGAGTCATATCCGCCCAGTCCGTGCTTCTGAAAGCAGAGCAGCGCTACACAGCAGTGTGCCTACACGACCCGAAATAAGTCTGTGGTGTTTTTTTTCTTCTCACAACGGGTCAAATGCATCTACATGCTTTGCACCGTCGCCATTCCTTTATGCCCACATCGCCCGAAATGAACATTTATGTACCATTACAATCACTACAACGTTAGCGTAAGCTAACAAGCTAATCCTGATCAGAGGCAGAGGCGCAGAGCCATAGAGAACAGCAGACAGTGTGGACTCCCTTCCCTGTGTGTGTGCGTGCGTGCGTGCGTTTGGAAAGACGATGAAGTCACTAGTCAGGACTCAGGACAGGAGTATATTATAGTAAACTGAGGATTACTGAGGATGGACAGATAATGTTGATATTCAAATATAAAAAAGTTTCGAGAGGAGGGGAAGTTTGAAGACCGACTAGACTACAATATGATGCGGGGGTGGTGAGTTGAAACAGTGTGTGTGTGTGTGTCCCGACCCCACTTCTATGTTTCAATAAATTATTTGCATTTAAAACTATTAACACTGACTCATTCCTTCAGTCCACTCAAAATTATGCTAATATTCCTTATGTTGTTTATGATATTAATTGAAAATAGCATATGAGAGTATTATATAGTAATAATAACACATGGCGATATACTAAAAAGCTATTTATAATTTTTGGCTGGTAAAAAATCTGCCTGGCTGGTAGTTTTTAAAATCTACCAGCCAAATAGCTGGTAAGTCAAAAAGTTAAGTTTGTTCCCTATGTGTGCGTGTGTGTGTGCACGCGCGTGTGTGTGTCGTTCATTTCCTATAGTGCTGAGTGATGTGAATGTAATGTCCTAACCCAACCCCCTCCAATATACAGTAAATGACCTAACCCAAGAATACACGAGACCCTCTTCTACCAAGTATGGTTTTGTCGATATTCCAATGTACAGTTTTGCTTGTACAGTTGTACAGTTTCCCCCACCCCGCCTACCCATATCATTTCCTATCATTTCTTTTGTTGTGAGGGACCAGATTGGGAGACAGTAAGATATTGGTGAAAGAAAAATTGCATGTAGATATGTGTTTGAAACAGTGAGGGTGAGAAATGGTCTGATGATCTGGCTGTAAACAAATAGTTTTTGATTTGCCTTCTTGACTAAGCTATTGATGTGATGTTTGTAAGTGAGGCGTGTGTGTCAAGAGTTACTCCAAGGTATTTTACTAGTGCCTGTTGTCTTTAACTGTAGTGTCTGTCTGCTGTCTTCATAACCACACTGTGTCTGTACTTCTTTATTAAATTTATTTTTATCTCTCCCGTCCTCCCCAATATTTTTAACTCACAGCCACCACTGACACACACATTGGGGGATGTTTTAAAAATATAATTTAACATATAATATAATATAATAATTTGTGCTTCACCAAAAAATTTGGTCAGCAGCCGCCACTGGTAGAAAGCTATCTGGCTGCATGTTAGCCTAGCTTAGCACAATGAATGGAAGCGGACATGGCCGGTTAGCCTAGCCATTGTCCAACTAGTTTTCAAGTTTCAAGTTTCAAGTTTCAAGTTTCTTTAATAGTTGTCATACAGAAGTACAGAATACTTTTATACAAAATGCTTCTTACTGTTACGCTCCAGAGACTGTGCTAGACAAGATAAGTATCAAATAACATAGTATAGCATGTAAATTAGAAGTAGAAAATGAGGTCACAGTGTTCAGTATAGACATATGTACAATGTTCGATGCAGAATAGACGTAACTGAGTTACCATATAATATACAATACTATGCAGTGTACTAATATACAATACTATATAGTGCAAAGCAGAAATGGGATGAGGTACAATTTAGGTACAATTTACAGTAAGGTGTACGAGTTGTAGTGCAATCCTTTATCAATAAATATAAAGTGTGGGGAGTGGGTGCTACAGTGTGTTTGTTTAAAGTGAGTGTGTGCTATAAAGTGTGGGGAGTGGGTGCTACAGTGTGTTTGTTTAAAGTGAGTGTGTGCGTGTGGATGTGTGTGCTATGTGCGTTTGATGGTTGTTGTGTAGTGTTCATTGTTCGTTGAGCAGCCTGATGGCCTGGGGATAGAAGCTTCTTCTGAGTCTTTCTGTGCTCGCCTTGAGACTCCGGTATCGCTTGCCTGACCGCAGCAGTTCAAAGAGGCAGTTGTTTGGGTGACTGGAGTCCTTAATGATTCTCTTAGCCTTGCCCCTGCACCGCTTGTTGTAAATGTTCTGGAGGGTGGGGAGCCCCCCTCCAATTGTGCGTTCGGCTGAACGTGTCACTCTTTGTAGTCTGCTTCGGTCTTGTGCAGTGCTATTCCCAAACCAGGAGGTGATGTTGCCAGTCAGGATGCTCTCTATTGTACATGAGTAGAAGTTCTTAAGGATCTTCTGACTGACTTGGAACTTCCTTAGGCGCCTGAGGAAGTAGAGGCGTTGTCGTGCCTTCTTCACAATACTGTCAATGTGTGTGGTCCATGTCAAGTCCTCGGATATGTAGGCTCTGAGGTACTTAAAGCTGTTCACTCTCTCAACCGGTGCCCCGTCGATGCTAACACCTCTCCTGAAGGCTAACCGGCCATGTCCGCTTCCATTCATTGTGCTAAGCTAGGCTAACATGCAGCCAGATAGCTTTCTACTGAACGCACAGAGGAAACTGGTATCTATCTTCTTGTCTCTCTCTGGAGAAGACGGTAAGCTAATTTCCCAAAATGTTAGAATAGTCTCTGAAGGGGAAAGTGATCGGTTTTACCAAAACAAGTCAGTCGATTTGTAATCCTTTCCAATCACTCACTCACTCACTCACTCACACTCACACTCACACACACACACAACACACACACACACACACACACACACACACACACCTGTCCCCTGCTCCAAAAAGGATACAGTGACCATAACATGACCCAGTTAAGTCATTTAAGAAGCAATGGGGATTCCATCTGCTCCCCCAGTAAACACATTCAACCCCCCCTGGAATGTGCCCGAAGTCGGGTCTGCACAATTAATTTCACCTCAAGGCCACATCGCTATGGCAAATTGCTTAATTGTAATAAACAGACAAATAGGCAGTACTAATAATAAATAAATAATATATTGGCATTATAATGTGTATAATAAATCATTATTAGCATTTTGTTTTAATCTGCTTGGATTTACAAGATAGGTGGGGATTGTCACATTGTACAATGCCATGAGAGCTAGTTGGTTAAGACTTTGAAAATACACATTAAATCAACGACCATCATCCCATATTGGTGATCTTTTCAAATGTTTAATTTATCAGCATCAGTTCAATGAGCAAATCTGGGAAGATATATATCAGCAAACATATATAATAATAATAATAATAATAATAATAATAATAATAATAATAATAATAATAATAATAATAATAATAATAATAATAATAATAATAATAATAATAATAATAATAATAATAATAATAATAATAATGCAGTGAATAATATTGGGTGATGATAGTGATTTATTACACTTTTCTATCGGCATTGGTCCAATGAGCATAATTCTGCATATGTAAACAACCAATGATTATTTCTCTGTCTAGCTGTGCAGGTTTTTCTTTTTTTATATTCCCCATTCCCTTGTAACATCTCCTTTTTTTTAACAGTTACAACATTCCTTACGGAATCCTTAGTGCAAATTATTATTAATACAAGAAACCCCATAAACGTCCTTATTTAAAACCCTAATAATATTTTCTGTGACTTTTACTTTTTGATAAAGTCTAGTGCTGGTTGAGCATTATGCATACTTTATGTTGGCCTTTGTCTATAATGTGGCCACAAAAATGGAAATGTTTAATAATTTTTTGTTTGCACTAAGTTAATACTTTGACAAATGTTGCCTATATGTTTCAGTCAGTTCGGTCTTTGTGTGCCAAACATTATTAAAGGTAAACTTTTTTTTTTACCAAATAAGTGCCTCCCCTCTTGCTGTGCCAACATCTCTCCTAGCTCTAATCGTCACTGTCAAAATAATGTGCCTGATGTCAAATGGCCTCATTCTTTCAGTTTTTGCATGACTACGTCCTTGAAAATAACTGAAAAGTTGGATTATTTTTAGGCTATATATCTTATGTTGATGTATGGTATTTTTGGAGTGTTACATTTTTTTAAATAAAAAACAACGTATACCGAACCGAAAACCGTAAACCTAAAACCGGGATACGAACCGAACCGTCGATTTTGTGAACCGTTCCACCCCTAGTTATTAGAATCAGCCAGGATGTTCATTATTGGTGCATCTTTATTTGAAAGTCAATTAGCTAAACATCTCTGGGATTGACAACATACCTGACATCATAAAATGCTGAGAGTCCTTTGTTCTGCGGCTGGTAATTGACAGTGAGGGGATTGTCTGAGGTTTCAGTTTCAGTTTAAACTTTATTTGAACAGGGACAGCACAGCACACATTAATGAACATAAAGTAAATGTGTGAGAGTGAGACAGTGTTAGCCAAAGCAAATTTTCGACTGTTGTCCCCGGGCCTGGTGTTAAAAGCCGCTAAAAAAGAAAGCATAACATATGGCATACAGGTAATTAAGAACAGGTTAAAAACACATCATGCAAAATATATACATCAGACATGTACAGACAATGTACAAACAATAATACTACATATTAGGTACAGGCAAGCATATGGGGTTAGAGTTCTGCAGGGCTGTTGTGTTCACATGTGTACTAGTTATTTCTTAACCATGTTTTGAAAGTGATGTGAAGGTAAATGTGATGTTTTACCCGTGTGTGTTTGTCCAACAGGACCGGTTGGGTAACTGGATCTCTGAGCTGCAGGGGAGGTCGGAGAACATGGAGGACCTGGTGTCAGAGCTGGAGCTGGCTTACAATTCTGTAGAGGTAAGGCAGGACACACCCGGCCACTTCAAAGACGAACTGTTATCTGTATTGTGGTGTAAAATAGCCAAAACTAATAACTTACTCGGTCCAAAGAGACCTGGTTAATACTATTTATTAGGGATGCTCGATGTTGGCTTTTTTACCGATACCGATATTCCGATATTGTCCAACTCTTAATTTCCGATACCGATATCAACCGATATCGATACCGATATATGCAGGGTTTCCCCCCCCCCCCAAAAACGGAATAATTTCAGGTAACTAATAATTTCACTGGATATATATATAACAAATATTGTTATTGTTTTTCTTTTTTTTTAAACCGATACCGATATTTTCCGATATCACATTTTACTGCCGATATCGGCCGATAATATCGGTCGGCCGATAATATCGGACATCCCTACTATTTATTAACTCAATCAAAGTATCAATACAAAATAGTAAGAGTTAGGCTGGATGACTCTCCACAAGGTGGCTAGCTAGGACACCCGGTAAGAGAGACCCCCCCCCCACCGGATCTTGGAACATCTTTATACAAAACTGGAAAGGAATGTGACATCTTTGGGGACATATGGACAGGTGGGATAGGAAGGATTGGGGGTAGGGATGTGGATAGGAAGGAAAGATGGGTAGATCAAAGAGAGAGGGGGGAAGGGAGTCTTATCTTCCACAGTATAGTCTGGCACTTGTTTCTAATGTGTCATAATGACATGTACATTATTCACTAGTTATTAGTATAATAAATTGGGACTTAACGTTCCCATAGATTACTGAACCTATCTCTCTTTTCTTTCTCTCTCTCTCTCTCTCTTCTCTCTCTCTCTCTCTCTCTCTCTCTCTCTCTCTCTCTCTCTCTTAAAGGGGCACTTCACCCAAAAAAAGAATGCTGATTTATTTTGCACATAATCTCATTATCTCACACACATCCAAACACTCTAAACAGTTTTGCAACACATTCATTTAGTTTTGACAGTTATTGTTCGGAGTATTTGTGTGTGAAATTATGTACAAAATAAATCAGCATTGTTTTTTGGTGAAGTGCCCCTTTAACCACAAGTAACCACTAGTATAATAAATTGGGACTTAACGTTCCCATAGATTACTGAACCTATCTCTCTTTTCTTTCTCTCTCTCTCTCTCTTTCTCTCTCTCTCTCTCTCTCTCTTAAAGGGGCACTTCACCCAAAAAAAGAATGCTGATTTATTTTGCACATAATCTCATTATCTCACACACATCCAAACACTCTAAACAGTTTTGCAACACATTCATTTAGTTTTGACAGTTATTGTTCGGAGTATTTGTGTGTGAAATTATGTACAAAATAAATCAGCATTGTTTTTTGGTGAAGTGCCCCTTTAACCACAAGTAACCACTGCCAAGATAAGAATATAACATGTCCTCCACCCCCCTCTTGCTCCGTCAGGACCAGTGTACCGAGAGCGAGGGGGCCATGCAGGCCCAGAACGAGGAGATGATGGCGCTGGTGATGGAGCAGTACAACAGCATGTCGCACAGCGTGGAGGAGGAGAAGAAGGCCAAGCTGGAGCAGCTCTACGACCAGATCGTCACCTTCCAGGAGAACATCGACTCCGCCAAGGGGACCCTGGAGACCACCGCCAGGGAGGCCGAGACCGACGCCCGGGTGAGTGAGAGGGGGAGGCGGGACGTTTTCTCACATGTCCCACATTTTATTATACAGAATGCTCACTAGGTGCGGCACAAAATTATCACTGTAAAATGGCCTCAGAGGGGATAGATATACAGACCCGGCCCAAGCTTTTATGGGGCCCTAACTAAGCATAATTCGATTTGGGGGCCCCCACTGCCACCACTACTATTGACTATTGTCTCTGCTTGATTTATGCTCAAATTATGATATATATGTACAATACTGAATATAATTACCATTGACATAATATAATATATCACACAAAAAAAACAAGTTCTCTTTGTGCGACATTTCAAGCGCTCTTGGGGGCCCTCTGGTGGCCACCGGGGAGCTAAGGGTCTTGCTATACTTGCTTTTAACACATTCAGCACCGACCCCGAGTATAGTCAGGTTAACTCGCCGACGCTTGAGCGGCAATCACGGGTATAGTTGGGTTTTAATCGTTATTTCTTTTATTAGCGATATCCATTCATTTTCATCCATCCAACCGGATGTTATTGTTGGGAATGGGTCTGAGCTCGCAAAAGGGCAAATACCGCCGCCTATCGTCTCCCGGATGGTATTGCACATCATTGGATTGGATTGGCTGGGGATGTGCATCAAAAAAAAAAGTACGGTCTGGGTTTTGCTTCTCGGGCATGCAGTATCGTTGTACCACGTTGACTGGGGGACTGGGAGCAGCGTGGATTATGTGTTTTGGACTATAACGTTGGATCAATGGACGCAATCGATATTTGGAATGGCGATCAGGAATTGGATTAATCTTTTTGCAGAACATCTGATGTGAGGTAAGGACTCTATGTTACCAGTCTTGGGTTAATCAGATGTTTTTTCATAGCGATCACAACGTGTCTGTGTGTGTGTGTGTGTGTGTGTGTGCGTGCCGTTGGCGCTGAGCAAGGCACGGATAAGCGATTTTTCAGCCCGCTTTTGTATCGTGCATAAGGATACATATACTATCGATAATCTAACGTTTATTTGAAAACGATTCATAAATCAGCCGAAAAATTACAACGTGTTTTGTGTATTCCACTAAAGGGCTATTATCGCGTCTTTCTCTGGAATTACTAGAAATCTCAAACTATACTCGTATTCAAAACGGTATAAAACCGAAATGTACAGATGAAAAAACAATCCGTTTCGTACATGTTGACTGCAAGCAAGTCATTGATAAGCAACGGGTGTATTAGACCCATAGCCATAATTGAAGATATATTTTAAGCACTCGCAAATATCCCCGTCCTCCCATTGATTAAAGCGCTGGCGTGCTAGCCCTAATTTGGTCATACAGGCCCGGCGCTGAATGTGTTAATATTATGTGGAAAAGCTGCGTATCCTGTGTTACTTTGGAGCACACTTTGTGCAAATCAGAAATTAACTCCACGCGTCAACAGCGGGGCAGTGTGGATGTGACAGGCTAAACGCTAAAACTCCACATGGAAAGATGCGATGCACAAAAACAGGCCCGAGACCTTATTCTGCCGTGATCTCAACATGACCTCCTTGAGTGTCGACCATGTTTTATGTTTACATTGCAAATATGGATAGTGGATAGTGCACAAGGAAGATAATGCTTCTTCTATATAATTCTATGTGTCGTCCAGGGAGGGTTGAACCCTGATCTGCCCTCTAGTGCAGTGTTTCTCAACTGGTGGGTCGCGACCCAAAAGTGTGTTGCGGGGCCATTTTGAGTGGGTCGCGGATGTGTATATATATATAAAAAAATTTAAAAAACGTTTAAATGTCTTTTTAATTATTATTATTATTATTTTTAGTAATTTCATTTTTTGCACTACCTATCTTTGTGAAAGTGGCTTCTCAGCTCTGGTCCAGCTGAAGACAAAGCAGAGGAACAGATTGGACATTGAGCATGACCTCAGAGTTGCTTTGTCTACCATCACCCCAGACTTTGAGACTCTTGTCAGGAGCAAACAACATCCCCAGTTATCCCATTAGTTCCCTGGGATGTTAAGCTAAGAAGTCTGCTAAGAAGGATATATTATTTATTATTATTATTATTCTTTTATTTCATTGTGTTTTTAGCCCTAGTTGCACTTTTGTTATCCCATTAGTTCCCCCAAACTTACTGTAGGTCTGTTATGTTAAGCTAAGAAGTCTGCTAGGAAGCATAATTATTTATTATTATTATTTAATTACATTGGGTTTTTACTTTTAGTCATAGTTGCACTTTTGTTGCAAACCCAGTTATCCCATTAGTTCCCCCAAACTTAGGTCTGTTATGTTAAGCTAAGAAATCTGCTAAGAAGCATATTATTTATTATTATTTTATTTCATTGGGTTTTTAGCCCTAGTTGCAATTTTGTTGCACTTTTTTGTGTTTATTTAATGTTTTTAACAGTGCATGAAAGATTGTGTATTACTGCAATTATTTTGTTCTTTTAAATAAATCATAGTGGTTCAAAAATTTGGGTCGCGACTTAATGACTAAGGAAAATGTTGGGTCCCGAGGCTAGACCAGTTGAGAAACACTGCTCTAGTGGATAGACTTTTCCATCCTCCAGGTATACATAAAATATGCAGGCAAGTATGTGAACAATGGCGTTCACAAATCAGCCACTTGTCTACTCGTAGTACGCATGCTTAAAAGCAAGTATACCCAATGGCGGCTGGGTGGCGCAGCGGTCTAAGCGCTCGTCACCAACGGAAGAGACACCGGTATCGAATCCGGCTGTCAGCGCTGCCTCCGGCTTAGCTGGCCGTCATACTGGCTTAATTGGCAGAGTCAGCGGGAGGGAAGCCGGTGGGGTGGTATTATGGTCATTGTAAACAGTGACTCCTACAGGTCGGTCAGGGCGCCTGCACAGCAAAGAAGGGATATAGTGAAGGTAGTGTGACCTCCCACGCGTTACACTTCACCAATGAGAGTCTGCGATGGCAGGTGAAAAGAGGTTGCTGGCTGTCTCCTATGTGACGGAGGATGCATCTGATAGACTTCAGGACTCCCTAGACCAACCAGTGGGGGGCACATGCGAGCAACGAACAGGAAGGGGAGGGGGGGAATTGGCATAATGACTAAATTGGGATGGGAGAAAATCAGAGAAAAACAGGAGGAGAAAAAGTGGATCAAAAAATGTTATTTAAAAAAAGCAAGTATACCCAGACCGTAAGCAGTTTTACAAGAGACTTCTCATAAATTCCCTTCCAAACTAGGGGTGTAACACATAATCAATTAATTGTGATGCATGGATATGAATGTGGTAAACAAATCACATTTACATGTAAAATTGGAATTGAAAATCACAGAAAATCACGTGCATGTTAATTTAATATTTGAATATAATGCTGAGCGCAGCATCCATTTTGTAATTCTGTAAGCCTGTCATGATGTTAGCCATCAACTTATACATATTAGGCTATCTCCGCTGTCAACTGACCATGACTGTATTAAGTAATAACTTTGTCATGCTACCTACAAAGACAGCATTGTAGCAATGCTAGCCAGTTAGCTGTACCCAGCAATTACCCGGCTGGCCCATGTGTATATCTATATTATAGGTTTGAGCCAGTGACACGATTTAGAAATAAAATATGTCGTATTAGGCTATTCACTGAATGTAAAAAGCCCATGGCCTGTTGGATACATTTCTGATAAATCCCTCTTCACTCTGCCCTTCCACCACCAGTCACCCGAAGACATTAATACAAGGTAATCTGTTCCCAGTGAGTGGAGTGTGGGCTATTGTGGCTTACTAACATCGATCCACTAACAGATCACTGGAGAGATGGATGACCAGTACAGCATGCTGTTTGACCTACATAGAGTTCTATAACCTATGGGTCTCGTGTTGCAAATGGACCATTAGGCTTCATTATGTGAGGCGATATTGATCTTGATTATTGAATTGCAGGATCAGATTTCCTTCTCCGTTGTCTGACCTCGGCCTTGAGAATGTTTTGTTTGTTTGTTAGGGATGCATCGTTTTCACTGCTATAATAGTGACTCTGAATCTGAATCTTCTACTGAACAATATAGACTTAGACCATTTTGTTTGTCATAACTGCACACAATTGGTTGAGATCAAAGATATTTTTACACCATTAGAGAGATCTAACATCATTCTATTTGTCACGTTGCTTTGCTTGGACCTCCTGACATGTTGCTGACATGGCTCTCGGCTCATGGCTCTTAGACTTTTAGCATTGTGGACATTTTCCAGATACAATATCCTTTTCTAGTCTGGTATCATCCTGATATCTGATAACCAATATTGGTTATCGGTATCAATATTGGTGCATACCTGTTTTTCGCGATTGAGATTTCTTAAGATTGTGATTTTTGAGCTTGGTGGCAGACGGGTCAGTACTGTGGTTGTGTGGTCAGACTCCGAACGGCTCTGGACTCGGCCATGTCTCTGGAGCTGGGTCCCAGGGGACTGCTGGTGTTTGAGGACTACGCCAAGGGGAACACATCCAACTCGCACAACGCACAACGTAAAGGAATCCCAGGTCGGTCTGATACTGTGGTTTTCAGTTTATTATTATTATTATTATTATTATTATTATTATTAATTATTATTATTATTATTATTATTATTATTATTATTATTATTATTATTATTATTATTATTATTATTATTATTATTATTATTATTATTATTATTACTAATCCAACAAAAGTGACCATGTTTTTTTAAGTTGCTACTCTACGTCCAACCTTTCACTGCAGAGGTTTTGGCAATGTAGCTTTTCATTTACATTTACATTTAGTCATTTAGCCGACGCTTTTATCCAAAGCGGCTTACAAGTTCTGTATGACAAGTCATCAGGAAGGGCACAACTCTATCAGCTGAGCAACAATGTTCATCAAAGTGCTGAGTGCTACAGTGTAGGTTAGTTTATTAGGACAAGTGCATGACAGTACGGTTAGTTAGGGTTAGATATTTATTTTAATTTTATTTTTGGCCCATTTTCATATCAATGTAGCTTTTCATATCAATGTAGCTTTTCACATCAACGTAGCTTTCCATACCAACATAGCTTTTCATATCAATGTAGCTTTTCATATCAATGTAGCTTTTCATATCAATGTAGCTTTTCATATCAATGTAGCTTTTCTCATCAACGTAGCTTTTCATATCAATGTAGCTTTTCATACCAACATAGCTTTTTATATCAACGTAGCTTTTCATATCAATGTAACTTTTCATATCAACGTAGCTTTTCATATCAACGTAGCTTTTCATATCAATGTAGCTTTTTATATAAACTTTTCTACTTCAATTTAGCTATTCCCATCACTCACCCTTAAAATGTGTCTTAATATCCACAGATGTACACTGGAAAAGCTTGTGTTATTCTGTTGTGTTTCGTGTGTGTATGGTAGCATATACTGTATCATATACCATGACACGGAGCTATTCCCTACAGTGATTAAAAGCACACATTTGATTCACACAATTAAAACAATGACTCCCAGGGCGGCTGGGTAGCGCAGTGGACTAAGCACTCGCCTACCACCGCAGAGACTCTGGGATCTAATCCAGCTGTCAGCGGTACCGCCGGCTTGGTCAGTCGTCCCTGCTAACACAATTGGCAGTGTTAGCGGGTGGGAAGCTGGTGGGGTATGTGGCTTGTCCTTCCGCGTTCCCGTTTTGCGCTCTGATTGGCCACGCACGTTTCTGGTCATGTGACATGTGCGCTCAATAGCGCGACGAGCTGTGTCTTTGCCCATCTCCGCGTTGAACAGCCTGCAAACGACCTGGCGTTCTATCGCCATGCTCTAAGACAAACTCTAACCTTAACCAACTTCGAAAGAGTGCCTAAGCTTAACCGTCCAAAAACGTGCCGTCCCACGATTGGCGCACATGTCACATGACCAGAAACGTGCGTGGCCAATCAGAGCGCAAAACGGGAACGCGGAAGGACAAGCCACTTGCCTAAAGTATAGAAGCGTCCTGGTTGTTGTAAACTGCGACTCCTACCGGTCGATCGGGGCGCCTGTTCAGCAGGGAGGGGATCTGGGAGAAATAGTGTGAACCTCTGCACGCGTTACATTCTCTCAGTGAAACTCCTCGCTGTCGGGTGAAAAGAAGCGGCTGGCGACTCCACATGTATATCGAAGAGGAGGCATGTGGTAGTTCTACACCCTCCCCACTCCCCAGGCAGTGGGGCAATGCGTGCAACGACCAGGAAGGGACTTGGCATAATGACTAAATTGGGATGGGTGAAGAATACAGAAAAAAGCCCAAAAATAAATAGAATATTTTTTTTTAAATGACTCACAAGCATAATACTAACGGCCATGTTGGTGCTTTCTCTGGTCCGTGGCTCAGTTCCCCAGAAGCCCACTCTGCAGCTCCAGGAACTGGGCTCAGCCACCACCACCAGCGTGACGGTCTACTGGAGGGTCAACCCTGGAGACATCATAGACTGCTTCCAAGTCTACTGCATGGAGGACCCGCTAGGAGGTACATAGCTGTACTACAGCACGTACACACACATATACACATAGACATATATAAAGGCTAGATGACTCACCCGCGTTGCTGGCCAATGGAGACCGACGTTGCCATATGGCGGCCATCTTGCCACAGGCAGCACGCCCACTCATAGCATGTATGTCTATGGTGCATGTACTATTGAAATAACCATAGCTTGCTAAATTTTCAACCAATTTTCAAACGGTTTGGTTTGTTAGAGCCAGAGATGTAGTTATCATACTGCATACTTATAATGGACTTTCATATGAAAATCATTTCAACATGTCCAAGCATCTGAATCATAGCCACGTTAATAACGTTTGTAATAAACCAAACCATTTGTAAATCTGTCAAGATTTCAGCGAGTTAAGAGTATTTTTGTACAGAGCTCTACCATAGAACGTACCAGAAGAGTTGACTGTGACCAGATGGCCACCGGTGAACTACGCTGGAGACTCCGCCTTGCACCATCTAGTTATTTATTACATAATATATTAGGGCTGTCAAAATTAATGCTTTAACTTTGGAGATTAATTTAAATTATTTAAAGCATTAAAATAAATTAATCTAGATTAATCTATGGATTGAAAGATTTTAAATAGTCTTTGAATCTAAATATACTTTCTTTGTGTTGATTTTACATTCATTCCATGATTTTACTCAAGTAAATATCTGTTACAAGCTTCGGTCTTAAGTAGAAAAATTCTATTTTTTATCTAGATTAATCTAGATTAATTACAGAAAATTGTGATATTACCGGTAATTAGTTAATTTTTAATCTATTGACAGTAATAATATATATACATACGTCTCTCTGCTAGGAGTTACATACCTGTACTACAGCACGTACACACACATTGCGTCATTGTAAATGAGAGCTCGCGCTCAATGATCTTTCGAGATGAAATAACGATTGAATGAATACATTGTAGTGTTGTCAAAAATATCGAAGTATCGATACATATCGATACTGAATATTTAAAACGGCTTCAATACTCATTTCCCGAAGTACCGATACTTTCTGCAGTATCGGTACCAGCTGGCTTGCTCCCGCAAGTTGTTGACAGACAGACGCGCTGCCAGAGCCTTGCCTTTCCGCCTCCTCCTCCTCCTCGCTCAGAGCAACAGACACAAGCTGCTGCAGCCTCCTCGTTGGAAACGGGGTAGTTGTGTCGAGTTCATGCGTGTACTGGTGTAGTGGGCTCGGCTTGACGTTACTCCGTTTCCATGAAGTAATAGGTGGCCAGCTAGCTAGCATTAAGCTAACGGAGGAACGACAGCTAACGTTAGCTAATAATAGCGTTGTTTACAAACTGACAAGCTATGCTATGCTATGTAACTAGGGATGTCCCGATCGCCTTTTTTTGCTTCCGATCCGATCCCGATCATATGATTTTAAATATCTATCGATCCGATCGTTTCCGATCCGATCTTTCACATTAGTAATCAATTTTGACGCATTTTTGTCAGAAACTGGCAGAGTGAGACAAGCCCATCTGTTGCCTATAATAGGGCGCGAGAGCGGAGGCTTTTGTTATTACATTCACCCTGAGAAATGTGCTTCTGCTTCATATGAGAAATATTAAAAGTTTCAATATATGTTTGCACATTAGTATACATTCAGTGTTCGACTTACGTAATGGTCCATTCTGGTCTGAAACGCCGACGATAATCCTCAGTCACGTAACGTTATCCTCCAGTTGAAAAGTTAGTCTGAAAACTTCGCCTCCAGCCTGCTGCTTCATGAGTTTTTCCTCCACGCGGAATCTCCTCCTTGCAAACATTGCAACTGGCTTGACTTTCTATTTTTAAATGCTTAGTTCCAAACCTCTGACATTAAGTCTAGCTGCTCAAGTCAGTGGATATTAACCGTGTTTCGGGAGCGACGTGTTGTTGTTGTGATGTGGTCGCGACTCGCGTGTAGCGTGTAGCGTCTAAATTAAAGGGAATGTTTGTTGCAACGGTGAAAATTAAAGGGGAATGTGTTTGTTGTGGATAATTATTCTGCTCTGTGTGACAATAAATACATTAATGATGATATATTATATGTAATTTAAAACCAAAACTAAGGCCTCCGTATGAGTTTAAGACGTGGACATGGTCATGTTTGTTGAATAAAAATTATCTTTTTTTGACTGCCGATTTTTATTATTATTTTTTCCCGATCCCCGATACTCTGAAAAGCACGTGATCGACGCCGATTCCGATCACGTGATCGGATCGGGACATCCCTATATGTAACGTTAATAAATGCTCCGAGCATAGCTCCGGAGAAATCTCTCTCTCTCTCTCTCTCTTCCTCCTCCCCCTCACAGCCGGGCAGGCAGCCCTGTCTTCAGTTTGTAAACAACGCTATTATTAGCTAACGTTAGCTGTCGTTCCTCCGTTAGCTTAATGCTAGCTAGCTGGCCACCTATTACTTCATGGAAACGGAGTAACGTCAAGCCGAGCCCACTACACGCATGAACTCGACACAACTACCCCGCTGCCAACGTTCGGTCGAGCGGAGCCGGAGCCCATCCTACACCAGTACACGCGTAACGTTAATAAATGCTCCGAGCATAGCTCCGGAGAAATCTCTCTCTCTCTCTCTCTCTCTCTCTCTCTCTCTCTCGTCATAACTAGGAAGGTGCGCTCAGTAGACCTAAAATCTCCAGCAGCCACTCTCTCTTTCTCTCTCTCTCTCTCTCTCTCTCTGATCTAAAGATAAACAAAGGGTTTTAAAAGTGTATTTATCTTCTCGTATAGTACCAGAGAGAAGCTGAGGAGAATCAACCAGCAACAAAAGCAAAATTTGTTAAAAAAAAAAAATTAAAAATTATAATAAAAAAAAAATAATTATAATTTTTTTTTTTTGGTATTGAAAGTATCGAAAGTATCGATACTTTTCAAGGTATCGTATCGAAGTCGAAATTCCAGTATCGTGACAACACTAATACATTGTACAATTACTTGCTCGCACCAAGAATATAAAAATAGAACTTTGACTAAAACTAAAGAAAATATGAATAAAACAACATTTAATTAATACATTTTTTAAAGAAACTGAGCTAAAACTTTCAAATGACATCTGAAGTCTACCTGGAATGGAAATCTAATTTGAAAATGACAATGAAACATGTAATTAATATATAATATTACATAAATATAATTATGTCAATTGTTAAACTGTATGGCTCACACACACACACACACACACACACACACACACACACACACACACACACACACACACACACACACACACACACACACACACACACACACACACACACACACACACACACACACACAGCTGATATACAAAAAGCTCCCATTACACAACCCATTCCATCCCATTACCACTGAGCAGGCACGTACTACTACACTACTCATAGGGTTTGTCTAAGTATCCAGTGTGATGCTCCACAGCTGTGTCGGAGGAGTACCGTGTCACAGTGAAGGAGAGCTATTGTGTGCTGGAGGAGCTGGAGCCTGACAGGATCTACAAGGTGTGGGTGATGGCTGTCAACTACACTGGCTGCTCTCTGCCCAGCGAGAGACTAGCCTTCAGAACCGGTCAGTCCACATAGTGGAGCTCATATATTTTAATATATATATATATATTATATGGTAATAACAAATATATGTATATATTTATGTACATATACATATTGGTTAAGGTTACTGTAAAAACGAAATTATTTTACAATTATTGGAACGATGTCTGACACTGGTTGAATGATGATCAAAACACTTTTTAAATTTGAGTTGGTCAAATTGAATAAAACGTCTACTTGACTTCACATTCAAAACAATAGAATAGAACATAGTAGTATACATGGTATATATCGTAGTAGCACACTGCACCAGAGTCTCTGCGGTGTGTTTAGTATAGTAAGAGTCAGATAGTCCTAACAGTTCTCAAGTTCTCCAGCCATTAGCTCTCCAACTATTGGCAGCAGTCCATGCCCACGGTTGTGTAGCCTGGCATGAAAGACTGGCAGAGGCAGTTTGTGGTATGTGTTGGGGGGATACGTCTATGGCTGAACGTGCACCTGATCTTGGCTAGCTCCTCATAGAGGGGTTGGGAGGGGTTTTCCAGTATAGCGTCCATCTTTTTCCTCAACCTCTCTGTCACCACCTCTAGTTTGTCTAGTTTGCCTCCTACTACGGAGCTAGCCTTCCTCGCCAGCTTGTTCAGTTCCTTAGCGCCTCTCGAGTTGATCTTACCTCAATCTTTCAACCCTGCTGATTATAGTCGGTCAATATTTGTAATTTGTGATTTTGTGAAATGATTGCAGCTCCGTCGGTGCCGGTGATCGACACGGAACGCTGCACTGTCCTGTGGGACTCGGCCACTCTGCGCTGGACACCAGCCAGCTCCACACCCGCACACAGTTACACCCTGGAGTACTGCCGCCAGTATGAACTGGAGGGAGAGGGACTCAGGTGGGTCCTAAACAAATGGGACTTACCACCATGCACACTAACACACCATGTTAAAAAAGATATATCTATATCTCTATTTGTGTCTATGTGTGTTTATATATGTCTGTGTATGTAGTACGTACGTATGTTATGGCTTCATCTCTGTGTGTGTGTGTGTGTGTGTGTGTGTGTGTGTGTGTGTGTGTGTGTGTGTGTGTGTGTGTGTGTGTGTGTGTGTGTGTGTATATATGTATTTGTGTCTGTATCTGGGTATGTTATGTTGTGTGTGTGTGGTGTGTGTTTACATGTCTTTGTGTCTGTATCTGTATGTTATGGCTGTGTGTGTATATGTCCCTGTATCTGTGTATGTGTGTGTGTGTGTGTGTGTGTGTGTGTATATATGTATTTGTGTCTGTATCTGGGTATGTTATGTTGTGTGTGTGTGGTGTGTGTTTATATGTCTTTGTGTCTGTATCTGTATGTTATGGCTGTGTGTGTATATGTCCCTGTATCTGTGTATGTGTTGTGTGTGTGTGTGTGTGTGTGTGTGTGTGTGTGTGTGTGTGTGTGTGTGTGTGTGTGTGTGTGTATATGTCTTTGTGTCTGTATATGTGTATGTGTTATGGGTGTGTGTGTATATGTCTTTGTGTCTGTATCTGTGTATGGTATGGCTGTGTGTGTGTGTGTGTGTGTGTGTGTGTGTGTGTGTGTGTGTGTGTGTGTGTGTGTGTGTGTGTGTGTGTGTGTGTGTGTGTGTATATACATAAATAAAACTAAAGGAATTCAAAACATACTGTGAACATTTGCCTCCTGGTGTGTGTGTGTGTGTGTGTGTGTGTGTGTGTGTGTGTGTGTGTGTGTGTGTGTGTGTGTGTGTGTGTGTGTGTGTGTGTGTGTGTGTGTGTGTGTGTGTTCAGGTCTATCTCTGGTATCAGAGGCTGTGAACAGAGTGTTATCCTGCAGCCTGATGAAAACTACCTGTTCTACATCAAAGCTGTGAATGAGGCTGGATCCAGTGAGCAGAGTGAGGCTGCTCTGATATCCACCAAGGGTGAGAAAAGACACACACCTGGACGCCGTCACAGGCGTCACACACACACACAAGCAAGCAGAAGCACAAACACACACACACCACACACACACCTATAAGCCTCTCACGGGTGATGTATTTTCTGGCTTCTCTCCAGTCTTTGCTGCAGCTGTAGGAAAATGAATGGAATATTAATAGATGGCTTCTAGCTTCAGCTGTGGTCCCGTGAACAAAGCCTTCTAATATACATTTCTCTCTCTGATAAGGCAGGGGATTTAGCATTTTAAGCAGCAGTTAAAAAAAAAGGAAAAATGGCCAACCAAAACCTGATTAGCATTGCAGATCAGGTCACCATATACAGTACACTATATACTGTACATAATACAGTACATGTTATCCCCCTCCCACTATTATATCCCTCCCAGATGAGTGTCAAACCCTCCTCCTTACCTAGAATTCCAACCCACCTTCTCAAAATAACCCTATAAAAATAACCAGAAATGTGGCATTGTATTTATAAGATAGAGGTCCTAACTTTATACGGTAGATGTCCTAACATGATCTAAAAATGTAATTCCAACTCTGGTGATTAGCACCATTTAATCTTGCTAGAAGGTAGAAGGTTCCATTGATACAACATCTAATAATAACTGTTTCCACTGGTTAATTGGGTGAGTGTGTAGCGAATGAGGGCGGTGCTAATTGCACCGTTAACTGCACGGGGTTTGCGCGCAGTAACTGCTCCGTCTTTGCGAGCTATTCACTATGGACATTGTGTGGATGAGATACTAGCGCAGACACGCCCATTATGTGTGCAGTTTGCTCCTGATCTGCTACAGCGCAGTTTGCCCGCGGAGCAGTCTGCACCTGACAGCACTGAGAGAGGCAGAGAGAGAGCTCGGAGGACATTCACTTGTTTAAACAAAGTGTATAAACTTTCTGGTGGACCAAATGTGAGAATGATACATTGTTTGATTTTGGTTTGCGTTCACACTGCCCTTTTTTGAGCGAACCTAATTTGTAAACAAAGGACATGCAGTCGCTCAAGTCATTCATTCTATTGGACAGATAATTTTCCGGAAAATCCTGCCTGAACAGCACACGCTCGCTCGCACACACTCTCTCACGCTCGCGCACACACGCTCTCTCTCTCTCTCACACGCTCGCTCTCTCATGCTCGCTCGCACACACGCTCTCACGCTCGCGCACACACACGCTCTCTCTCTCACACTCGCTCTCTCATGCTCGCTCGCACACACACACATGCTCTCACGCACACACGCTCTCTCTCTCACACACTTGCTCTCTCATGCTCGCTCGCACACACACACATGCTCTCACGCACACGCTCTCTCTCTCACACACTTGCTCTCTCATGCTCGCTCGCACACACACACACTCTCACGTTCGCGCAAACTCTCTCTCTTTCACGCTCACGCACACACTCTCTCTCACTTGCTCGCACACACACACACACACACACACACGCTCGCACACTCTCTCATTCACACTCACTTCCAAAAATCCTGCGCTTCCTAGATTAGGTACTATATAAAGTTTGATTGCGTTCACACCAACAGCAAACCGCACCATTCCATTCACGTTAGCATGTAGCTAACAATGTAGCTAACAACATCGCCGATCTTTTTTGAGACTAAACTATCCGCTCTTGGTGGTCACTTGTGTTGATGTTAGTTTTGTTTCATCAACAAATGAGAGGCAGAACACACAGTGAATGTATCCGTTTTGTTTATTGCACTTTTATTACACTTTGCTGAAAAATAAGTGCTGCATAGACCACCGCAACACTTCCAGGATTCTGAAATCGGGGAGGAGATTGCGGGGGGGGGGGGGGTCAAATGAATGAATGTGGATGAGAGCCTTGACATTAAGTGATTGCAGATACGGCTGTGGGGGTGCTAGAGACATGATCCAATAGACCTGTATGCGCCTGAGTCTCCTGAACACGGCGCGAGACATTCCTACTCGATCAGAACTAAATTGTCAGCGAAAAAGACTGTTTTTAAGCATCGATTCCCCATGCACATGCGCAGATTGGCCACAGAGTGTGACGCAACGCACATCCACACTGGAATGTTCCATTAGAGGGGGTGTTGTGTTGTGAGAATGCTAAGATAGAATTAAATATACAGTAAAAGGAATACAGTACAAATATACAGAAGTCTACAGTAAGTGTAATATTGCACAGTGTTGTGCATTTATAATGAGTAGCTTAGGCTACATAGTAGGCTAATGACAGCCTATTCTAGTCTAGCAGGTGCTGGTATAGATGTATAATATATGACATATATGAAATTTTTTGCCTAGATATAATCAACATTACTAGTCTATACCAGCACCTGCTAGACTAGAATAGGCTGTCATTAGCCTACTATGTAGCCTAAGCTACTGATTATAAATGCACAACACTGTGCAATATTACACTTACTGTAGACTTCTGTATATTTGTACTGTATTCCTTTTACTGTATATTTAATTCTATCTTAGCATTCTCACAACACAACACCCCCTCTAATGCCCCTCTAATGGAACATTCCAGTGTGGATGTGCGTTGCGTCACACTCTGTGGCCAATCTGCGCATGTGCATGGGGAATCGATGCTTAAAAACGGTCTTTTTCGCTGACAATTTAGTTCTGATCGATTAGGAATGTCTCGCGCCGTGTTCAGGAGACTCAGGCGCATACAAGTCTATTGGATCATGTGTCTAGCACCCCCACAGCCGTATATGCAATCACTTAAAGGATAACTCCACTTTTTTTTTAAATTAGCTTATTTAACATCTTCCCTGGAGTTAGACAAGAAGATGCATACCTTTTTTGTCTCTGTGTGTGCATTTTAGCTTTGGGAATAGACGCTCCGTTAGCATAGCTTAGCTTCATCACTGGAAGTGGGGGAGGACAGTAGCCTTACAGTGCCTTACAGTGTATTGCAAGGTCTGACATTGACCAAACTTGATATGCATGACCTTGGTGGGCTCTAGGTCAACTCCTGAAAAGGGGGTCAATGTCAGACTTTGCAATCAAAAGTTAGGGGGCTAATAACCCTTGCCATAATTTCAGTGTGCCCCTAACTTTTGATTGCAAGGTCTGACATTGACCCCCTTTTCAGGAGTTGACCTAGAGCCCACCAAGGTCATGCATATCAAGTTTGGTCAATGTCAGACCTTGCAATACACTGTAAGGCACTGTAAGGCTACTGTCCTCCCCCACTTCCAGTGATGAAGCTAAGCTATGCTAACGGAGCGTCTATTCCCAAAGCTAAAATGCACACACAGAGACAAAAAAGGTATGCATCTTCTTGTCTAACTCCAGGGAAGATGTTAAATAAGCTAATTTAAAAAAAAAGTGGAGTTATCCTTTAATGTCAAGGCTCTCGTCCACTTTCATTCATTTGCCCCCCCCCGCAATCTCCTCCCCGATTTCAATGTAACACGGAAGTGTAGTGGTCTATAGGGTAAATAGGCATTTAAAGATGGCGGCTTGTTGACATTTTCTTTGCAGGAAGTGTATTGGCACATTCAAGTTCAAGTTTCAAGTTCAAGTTCAAGTTTCTGATTGGTTGAAAATTGCCTTCATGTTCGCCACCTACTGCCATCACTGCTTTGGCATTGTACTACATCACTGTGCTCAGGAGGCAAAACGAAGGTGCTCAGATTGCAAAACGAATGTCTAACTCTGCTGCCACTACGTTGCCACCTGGAAAAGCGAAACTCATCTGAAAAACGAAACGAAAACACCCTAGGTGTAACTCCAGCCTTAGTTACTACCTACTGAGGCTCATTTGCATAGAAAGGGGACATGTTCCGCCCCTATTATTACCTCATTTAAATACTCGCCAATTGCACCAGACACAATGCTGACGGAATGTAGTTGCCACCTCATTTCACCCGTTGCACGTCCTCTGTGGATAGCAAACTGAGTTTCAGAGATATATGCACCAGCTTTGCGTCGGAAAAAGCCACTCAAACCCTTTGTGGAGCCACTTACTTTTTCATATTTAGGCCTGTTGTATACTCATCTGCCAAAGTTACCGTAGCTCCGACGTCGCGCTGTACACTCTCGAAAACAAACAAACACGCCAGATGCGGACTACCGCCGACAATAACAAACACAACGTGAGATAACGTATTATCCTCGTCGCCAGTTTTGTTGTATACTGATTGATTGATTGAATTGATTGATTGAAAACTTTATTAACAGATTGCAGAATGGGTACAATACAGTACAGCTCAATACACACAATTGTTAAGGGGATGCAGACCAGAGAAAGACTTTCGTCTTGTTTACATCAGGGTCCCCCATTTTCAATTCATCAGGACATATATGACATACATGACATACAGATAGTCAGTACTGCTACATCTATACATTTATGACTCATCTGGTTATTTAGTATAACATATAATAATGAGGAGACACGAGACAAGGGTAATTTCCAGTTGACAGCTCTTTAGTGGTAAACTCAACACAGGTGATTACAATGACGCCCGTACTTATTAGCAGGGGGCGTGACAGTATCTAATAAGGGGCAAACTTAGAATGTCAATACACAACAAGGCCAAAGCTATTATTGGGCCAAAACGTAATCTCCTGTAAACTGTTTCAGTGAGATATCTGTGAAATGTCACGTAGGTGGGGTGGGTGCAACCATATTCCTCTCCATGTTTATCCAGGGGACCTCAGAATCTGAATTAAACCAATTTAGTGAAGGGCAAAATGATAGGGCATGAAAATTTAGTTTTAAATAGAGACGGTGAATAAAATTTGGCACAGTCCATCATCATCATCATCATCAGGCTTCTTCGTTCCGAAGGTTGCCTATCACTCTCCAACCCATTCTGTCCCCACTTCTTCTCTCCAACTCCGTGACTCCGTCTCTCCACTTGATGGTATTCCATTCCGCAAAGTTTTAGACAAGCTTGATTACCTTACCTTTTGACATACTTCTATGCAGTTTCTCCCAGTGACCACTGGGTGGAGCAATGGGAAGCATAGAACTACAAATGATAGAGATTCCTCCGGATAAAGAGGTACTGTATATTACACCATCTGTTGAGATCATCTAGGGTTGACTTAAGAGTTCTATTGCAATTTACAAATAACATTTTTCAATAGAAGGAAATGCATCTATGCCCAAATATTCAAAATGAGATACAGCAGGGATCTCATGAGCGGGGATACATTTGGATGGGATTAGATGACTTAGACTAATTTATTTTATAACTTTATTTAATATTTTACAACTAATTTATTTTATAAGAAGGTTTGAGAGAGATCTAGAGACATCTTCCAGATACAAAAGGTCTTCTGTGTAAAGAGAAATAAGATCAGTAGAATTAACAGTAATTTCTTTGATATTTTTAGATTGAAAAATAGTCTAATAAACAATATAGGTGAGATTGGATCGCCTTGTCAACTGCCATGGTTCATTTTAAATGAAGGAGAGCAAATATGACCTGTTTATAACACTGGCTGATGGATTATCAAATCATATTTTAATCATAATTATAAACTTTGCACCTACAGTAGTCCCATATATTTTAAGACGGACCAAACACATGGCCACTCTACCAAAAGCCTTTTCAGCGTCAACAGACAGAACAGCTGAAGAAACCTTTGTATCAGAGGAATTAATTATATGAATGAGACAGCATAGATTATCTGAAGAGTATTTTCTTCACAAACCCGCTTTGGTCTGGCTGAATCAGTTTAGGTAAAAAGCATTTCAAGATGATGAGAGAAAACTTTGGACAATAATTTGACATCAGTATTAATCAGAGAGTAATAATTAGCCTAAATGATCCCAGAACTTCAAATAAAACTGGAATGGAATGTAAAGAGCATTCATTCGGATATGGTTTGTAGAAATAGTGATAAAGTAACCTCAGAATTATGTTTTTATGTCTCTACCAAGCAAGACTAAGAGGGGCACCTATACAGGCTACATGTGCAAACACATAGACACATTATGTCCACAATGTAATGGTTTTCCTCTCCTAGAGGTTGACATTTAGTTTAGTTTAGGAGTGACCTTTACCCTCACACACCAAACAGCATGTGCCAGACACACACACAATGTGCAAAGTATAGTGCACAACAATACACACCAAAAGCATTCTTAAAGGTTCCTTGGGTATTTACGGTGAGGATCGACGATGTATGGAGATTCTGTTTTTGTGAGACTGCCTGGTACCAGTTGATGTTTTGTCTGAAGAGAGCTGTAACATATTTTGTACCATTGTAGTATTGATATTTTAGTAAAACTTAACTTTAACTAAACGTAAAAATAAACTTTTTATCTTCATTGAACTCAACCCATCAGAACCAGTGTTTTTTTTTTAAATCAAAGCGAAGTGGTAAATCCCTCCACAAATGCCATCCCACCCAGGTGATTTGCCTTTATTCATAGTTTCCAAGGATGCCTTAGAGGGGCACACTGACATTATGGGAAATGCACTTACCGTCTTCTCCAGAGAGAGACAAGAAGATAGATACCAATTTCCTCTCTGTGTGTTCAGTAGAAAGCTATCCAGCTGCAAGCTAGCCTAGCTTAGCGCACATGAATGGAAGCGGATACTGACCACTAGCCTAGCTTAAAACTTCTGGAGAGGTGTTTTTGACCAACGGCTTGGCTAGCTGGTCCGTGTTGTAAGATAACAGTGTTTCTAGCCTTTAATCATTTAATCCACTCGTCACCTGCTGCTCCGTGACTGGCCTCCGCGTTGTGTCATTTTACTTGGATATCTCATTAGCTGTCACACACTGTATCAACCCCTGTTAGTACATCCGTAGTCAGAAGAAACAACACTGCAACGTGATCTCTTTCCTGATGTTTATTTTCATAAACATAGCTTCGTACGAGATGTAACCCATTCTGTAATGTCCTTGAACAGTCTTTGAAGAAAAACTAAATTAATTATTCTCCACCGTCTCTTCTCTCATTAGTCCAATGGTTCTCAGGCCTCGTCGTAGCCAACAACCATTCCCTGTTAGCCGAAGCTAGCGATGATGTGGCACTTCCCCTCCCCCACCCAGCGAGGGTGAGGAGGGATTTCAAAGTCTCTGATCAGCGCGTCTGCTCGATTCCACGTCGTGTCTTAATTTAACTTACCCCGGAAGGAACTCACATCTCATAACGTTCTCCCCCTAGCAACGGGCCCCACTCCCTCTTCTTGTTACTACGTGACACGCTACCATGGCAACGGCTGGTCACCTTTAACACACTAACCGTCTGTTTCTATCGATGTCAAACTCTCCCCGTAGCTCTGACCAAACCTCCCCCACCAGTGCATATCAGTGTTTTTGTTAACAACCTGCCGACGACCTCGGAGCCCATGGCTCTGCTATTAGTCTGCTGCTAACACACACTCTCTCTGTTGTCCTCCTCCTCTGAGATGGCTATGAGTAGATGCTGTCATCCACCAGATATTTACATTATATACACATTGAAAAACATAGATTCCTTCAGTATCCACTTCCATTCATGTGTGCTAAGCTAGGCTAGCTTGCAGCCGGATAGCTTTCCACTGAAAATACAGAGCGTACAGAGAGGAAATTGGTATCTAATCTTCTTCTGACTTCGTCTGACTCTGTAGAAGATGGTAAGCACGTTTCCCATAATGTTGCCGTGTTCCTTAACCCTTTCACTACCACACCTCCAAAGGGTTAACCCTTTCACTGCGACAATACAGAAGGTTAACCCTTTCACTGCCACACGACAAAGGGTTAACCCTTTCACAACCACACTACAGCAGGTTAACCTTTCACTACCACACTACAGATGGTTAACCGGTAGTGGTAGTGAAAGGGTTAAGTTCCTGTGGAGAAATGTCCTCACTTTTTATATCAAGACGCTGTTGAATCCAATCCATCTAATAAAAACGGCATACACAGACGGAGTACGTAATGCCGTCTCACATCCCTCAGTTCCTGAATGACTCCTCGTTGGGTTCCACAGGGACCAGGTTCCACATGCTGAAGGCCTCCGCTCACCCGGTGCTGGAGCTGTCCGAGGACCAGACCACCCTGCACTACTCACAGGACACCTACAACAACACGCCGCACGCAGACAGCCAGTGAGTTGAAGACGTTTTGAAACATGGAGAAGGTGGTCTTCCCACATAAGATGCTGTTAACCCTTTCACTACCACACTACAGAAGGTTAACCTTTCACTACCACACTACAGACGGTTAACCGTGGTAGTGAAAGGGTAAACCTTCTGTAGTGTGGTTGTGAAAGGGTTAACCATTTGTTGTGTGGCAGTGAAAGGGTTAACCATTTGGTAGTGTGGTAGTGAAAGGGTTAATACGTGTACGTGTGGGTACATCTCTGTATATGCGAGTGTGTTTTCACTAATCCAGAGAGGGTGTGTGTGTGTGTGTGTGTGCGTGTGCGTGTGTGTGTGTGTGTGTGTTTTATTTTTATTTTTCAGGTGCCCGTCCATCCTAGGCGAGTTACTGCCAGCACGGGGACATTACTACTGGGAGACCACCGTCTCAGGAAGTACTTCCTACCGAATAGGAGTGGCATATGGGAAGGCCAATAGAAACAGTCCCTTGGGGGAAAACAGTGCCTCCTGGTGTTTGCACTGTATCCCTACACCGTCTAGGTATTCACACAAACCACTGCTTCGTGCATAAAATACTTAATAACTTAAAAAAATAACATTATTCTACTTTATATACTGTTGATTTCCTACCTAAACCACCCCCTTCCCTCTATCCATTACATTCACATGGCTTTATTGGCATGAGCTACCAAAGCAAATTTTACAAGTTAATTAGAAATGAATAATATTATATAATGATAATGATCAAAGTCAAACAAGAAATGTATCATTAATATCTCTCTCTCTCTCTCTCTCTCTCTCTCTCTCTCTCGCTCTCTCTCTCCTTCACTCTCTCTCTCCCCCTCTCTCTCTCTCTCCTTTGCTCTCTCTCTCTCTCCTTCGCTCTCTCTCTTGTCTAGTTGTAGGTTTGAGTTGCTCCATAACGACGTCCAGTCTGACGTGTTTGTGATTGAGGTGCCGGAGAGAGTGGGCACTCTCCTGGACTTCCAGCACGACAGTCTGTCCTTCTATAATGCCAAGAGTGGCCAGCTATTAGGGAGCCTCAGCCACCACTTCGCCCAGCCCTGCCACCCCGTCCTGGGCATGGAGCTGCCGGGCAGCCTGGAGGTCAGCACGGTGCCAGAACTACCAGAGTTTGCTAAGCACGGCTAGTTCTACTGCCTTGCACTCAACTAGCTAGAGTATAACTGAAATGGCACGTCGACCTGTAAACCTGCCCTCTAGTCACAAATATTTTTGAGAATACGAAGTAGCCTCATTATGTAACGGTGATGGCCAGGTAGACCTACTAGCTCAGATATCTCATCGGTCACCGTCTTACACATACATTTGCACAAAGAAACTGCACCATTGATGTTTGACTGTTTTGAACTATAGTAAATCAGAAATGTGCGAGTTATCACTGTGATGGTCAAACAAACACAGAGCTCATGTGGCGATTATTATATAGATGGTTGTAAAGAACATGTTTGATTTCTTTTGGCTAAATTGGCATTTGAGGGACATTTGCAACTATGAAACAGGGTGTCTGTAAAAGCAGAATTCATGCTTTTGATCCTTGGCTCTGTCATCATGCTGTTGATCCTTGGCTCTGTCATCATGCTGTTGATGCTGGACTCTGTCATCATGCTGTTGATGCTGGACTCTGTCATCATGCTGTTGATGCTGGACTCTGTCATCATGCTGTTGATGCTGGACTCTGTCATCAATGAGAAGGACACATAGATGCATGGTTCTTTTTAGTGATGTCATCCAGTTATTCTGCCCCCAATCTCATTCAATAGTAATTTAATATTGAGTATCTGCCGATACCGAGTCCTAATCCGATATTTGTATTTTCCTAGATAATACAGCTGCACAGTGCACACTTCAAGTACTCTAAAGTTAGTTAAACCAATATAATACAATGTATGTGCTTGGTAATTGAGCAGCTCTGCTTAAAGAAGAAAATGGCCTACACCATAGCTTTCCCTTAATGGTTTATTCGTTTTTTTTAAACAAAAAAGGATCGGAATTTGATCTGGTTTAATACAGCCAATACTGAGTAATTAAAATATACCGTGATCGGCTCCGACCCCAGTTATTTTCCAAAATCTGACTTCTTGTCTTTATTTTTTTAAATGTTTTTCTACCTTTTCTCCCATCCCCCCAATTTAGTCATTATGCCAATTCCCTCCTGGTCGTTGCGCTGCCCTACTGTCGGCCTGGGAAGGGTGTAAGACTATCACATGCCTCCTCTGATACATGTGGAGTCGCCAGCCACTTCTTTTCACCTGACAGTTAGGGGTTTCACTGGGAGAGCATAACACACGCAGAGGTTCACGCTATCTCCCCCAGATCCCCTCCCTGCTGAACAGGTCCCCCAACCGACCAGTAGGAGTCGCTATTATGACGACCAGGACCCCACCGGCTTCCCACCCACAAACACTGACCAAGCCGGATTGGAACCCAGGGTCGCTGTGGTGGTAGACGAGATCTCTACACCACCCACCACACTCATCTGTTCATTTAATGGAACATTCAACTATTGGGGTATGTTGAAACAGGAGAAATCTTGTAAATATATATATTAAAAGAAAAAGCATACATAAGTTAGCGATAGTGTCTAAAACGAGACTGGATTGGGTTCAGGTGCCTTGGAACTGAGATATACTGTGTTTGGTTTGTCTCGGGAGAAATGAGATGCAGTGGATGTTTTCATTTAGATCATAATGTATGTTGATGAAATGGTGTTACTCTTGTTCCCGTCTTATGGAATACTTGTTCCAGTTATCTTCAGTCTTCCTATATGTGTTTGATAAGATACCGCAAGTCAAGGCTCTAGCTGCAGCGGATGCACATCGCATTATCATAATCGGGACTGGGCTGGCACACTCTCTATTCTAGTCATTCATTAGACATTCATTTTATAGCTCTCTGAAAGAAATGTAGCACTTTTAAAGAAAATAAGAAAGGGTATCTCTTCTTGTGAATAGGTTACTGTTTTGTGTAAATAACCTTTGTAAACAGATGTGGCATCGGTGCTGTGTTTTGCTACATGTCATTACTGGTAAATTCAGAATAACAATTTTTCCCTTTCTTGTAAACTGACTTTCATGTTTGAGTTGAATGAAAATTACTATTTTTGTATTTGCCCAACCGGACTGAATAAACCTGTCGTTTGTTTTGATTCACTAACGGCTTTGCTTACTTTTATGTTTATCATTACGATCACCACTAGAGGGCCTTAGTTCCTTAGTTCCTCACAGTGAGCTGTGGTGTTCCACAAGGAAGCATACTAGGACCGCTACTGTTCCTAATTTATGCAAATGACATGTCGTCAGCTTGTGACTGCAACTTGTTCTTGTTCGCGGACGACTCAGTTGAAAAACCCCTCAGCTCAGAACTCGGCAGAATCTGCACATGGCTCGCTGATAACAAACTATCATTACACCTGGGTAAAACAGAGTCCATTCTCTTCGGATCAAATAACAAACTCAGCAAGACTGAAGGCTTCTCAGTTACAGTGGGTGACAATATTGTCACAAGGAAAGATGAAATTACATACCTAGGTTCCATCCTAGAGGCAAATCTTTCCTGTGACAAAATGGCATCCAAGGTAATAAAAAAAGTCAACCAACGAACTAGATTCTTGTACCGGATCTCCTCTCTGGTAAACAAGAATACCCTGAAGACTCTGGCAGGAGCACTCATTCAAGGGTACTACGACGATGCTTGCACCTCATGGTACCAAAGCACCTCAAAGGCGCTAAAAACAAGATTACAAACATCACAAAACAAACTGGTCAGACTACTACTTGACCATACTCCTAGAACCCACCTCACCCCTGCCCACTTTGACTACCTAGGATGGCTTAGAGTAGACGACAGAGTACAGCAACTTGCAATGGGCCTGGTCTACAAGATACACTATATGACTAAGGTACCCATGTACATGTCGAAATACTTCCTAAAGGTCAGTGAATACCACAACCACAACACCAGAGGGAGCTCAACAAATCATGTTAAACCCAGATTCGGCTCAAACAAGGGACTAAACACGTTTAGCAATTATGCCACATCAATGTGGAACGCCCTACCCAAAGCTGTAAAGGAATGTGGATCCCTACCCACATTCAAAACCACTCTTAAAGAGCACCTACGGGAGTCTGCAATTCGAAACTGGCCACCGTAAATGTCCAAACCCCCCCACCCCCTCCTAATGTACAGTCTCCTCCCCACCGTATGTATATATTCTCTCCCCACCGTATGTATATTTCTCTCCCACCCACCCACCCCCTCCTAATGTACAGTCTCCTCCCCATCATATGTATATACTCTCTGTCAGGGTCTATGGATAACAGTACTGTATATTTGCATATCGTATATGTCACAAATGTAACAGTACTATATACCTGTATGTCATGTATGTCCCTATGCCATAAATGTCATGATGTAATATATGTTGTGTATGTCATAAATGTCACTATGAATTGAAAATGGGGGACCCTGATGTAAACAAGACAAACGTCTTTCTCTGGTCTGCATCCCCTTAACAATTGTGTGTATTGAGCCATACTGTATTGTACCCATTCTGCAATCTGTTAAATAAAGTTTTCATTCATTCATTCATTCATTCATTCATTCATTCATTCATTCATTCATTCATTCATTCATTCATTCATCCTCGTGGGTCCGCGGAGTCACATGGTCTTTTTAAGATCCGCCTCTTTCCACACAAATCTTTTATATGGCCTATCACCATGGGAGTTCTTCAAGGTAGCTGGTTTACATGGTTCCACTTATTCAATTTCTCTGACATTTGATGGGAGCAGAGTTGAGCGTAATTAGATGAGATCTACGATTTAAGAAAATGAGGAAAAAAAGTAATGGGTACAAGATTGTGTACCTAATGCATTTGAATCTTTACTTGTTTCCATGGTAGCTACTACAGTACCCATATGCCTCGGCATTTGAAGACCAGTCACGAGCGAATGCTGCGGAGCTGAGAGGATGACATTATGAAACAAAAATAGTCAAAACAACAGACATTATTGGAATTATATACTCATGAATACCTGATTTGTTTGTTTTTAAGAAAAGATAAGATATTCCTTTATTGATCCCCCTTGGGGAAATTCAGGCATCATAGCAGCATGGGGGAAGGAACACCATTGATTGATTGATTGATTGATTGATTGATTGGTTGATTGATTGGTTGAAAATTGTATTAACAGATTGCATAATGGGTACAATACAGTACAGCTCAATACACACAATTGTTAAGGGGATGCAGACGAGAGAACGACTTTCATCTTGTTTACATCAGGGTCCCCCATTTTCAATTCATCATAACATATATGACATACAGATAGACAGTACTGCTACATCTATACATTTATGACATACCAGATTTACAAATACAGTAATGTTTTTGATACAAGAGTCTAAAAGAGAGGGTATATACATTTGACGAAGAAACTGTACATTGGAGGAGGTTGGTAGGTGAGGGGGGGGGGGTTTGGTTTGTTATAAATGTCAGAGATGTAGTTATCATACTGCATACTTATAATGGACTTTCATATGAAAATGATTTCAACATGTCCAAGCATCCTGAATCATTGTTATATCACGTTTATAACAAACCAAATCGGTTGAAAATTGAGCAAGCTATGGTTATTTCAATAGTACATGCACCATAGACATTCATGTTATGAGTGGGCGTGCTGCCTGTGGCAAGATGGCCACCGGTGAACTATGCTGGAGACTCCTTGCCTTGCACCATCTAGTGTCAAGATTACGATGTAAAACACTTCTCTCAAAGATTAAAGGTGCTGTTGTGTTAAAATAAGTGGTCTTCTGTACATGTCAAAATAATAGCTCTACACTCCGACAGCCATCACTGATATAGTGTCAGTAACATGGGTCTCCCAGTCCCTCCACTCTGCAGTAAACACAAAATAGATGTTCTCGTATCTCGTTCCCACTTCATCCAATCAGGAGAGAGAACTCCATACTGCAAAAATTATATGACAAAAATAAGAAATAAAAAAAAGATTGTAAGCAAATGTGTCCCTGAAACAAATAATCCACCAGTGCAGTAAGCAAATTTGGCCTGACAAGATTTCTTGAAATAAGTAAACATATCTATGGTTCTCTCTCCTGATTGGATAAAGTGGGAACGGGATATCAGAAAATCTATTTTCTGTTTACTGCAGAGTGAAGGGACTGAGAGACGCATGTTACTGACACTCTATATCAGTGATGGCTGTTGGAATGTAGAGCTATTTAACACGTGTTTTAATAAAACATGTATTTAAAAAGAACGTGTTAAAACTATATATATTGGTTGGTTCAGGTTGTAACTTGTAACTAAGATAAAAATTAAATAATATATACCTCTGTTAAAGATTATGAACCTATGGTTTTGGCTGTAATACTTGTAGTTTTGCTACAATGGGTAAAAATCACAGGTGGAACCTCACTCCCCAGGTCTACAGAGCTGCGACTTTAACGTCCTTTATGGACAATCATCTTTCAACAACACGTTTAGGCAGCACTGGCTCCTCCAAGGGCGGATCACACATCGTTAGGTTATGACTATAACCAAGTTCTGTTAGTATAGCGACGCTCGGCATCACTCTTCTGCACTGTCCTCGCACACATGCACACGCACTGAATAAAGACCACAATGTACCTTTAATCCCAATATTCGTCTGACCACACCCCTATCAGCTTACCCATATAAGCAGGGGTGGGGCCACCCACTCGCCTCCTACCCAAGCTTTCACCACAAGGCGAGGTCAAGGGCTGCAGCGGCGTCGGATGCAGAGCGGCGCTATACTAACAGAACTTGGTTATAGTCATAACCTAACGTTCTGTTTCGTATTCGCTCTCGCTCGGCATCACTAGTCTGCACTAGGGAGGCCGAGCGAGAGCCATCGGCCGACAAATACACCCGCTGAAAGCCCCCCACAACCATCAGAACAGGGAGGGCCGAGCCCCCCCGACCCACCCTAATGGAGGGCACCCCCCCTATTAGGGAACTCACGGGAGGGCGACGGACCCGACCGTGCGAAGAGGCACTCAAGCAACTCAACGCACAGGGTGAGCAGACCGTGGCTTGACCCCACGACTACACACACGCACAACCCGCATGCCACCCGGGAACGAACGGAGGAAACAACCTCGTTACTGCCCCCAGAATCACGGGGTCAAGGGCAAACCCAACCCCGTGGCAAGGCCGTAGCAGCGGAGCGCGAAGGAAGACCCAGACCCACCAAAGGGACTGGACCCCCTGGAACGGAGCATCAAGACCCCACCAGGTGGGCACTTAGTGACCCCGCCCCCCACATCGCCAGCGTATTCGGACAAAGGCCCCTCAGCCGAGCGGGCCCTGTCCCCCCAATAGTACACCGCCTGGCACACTGACCCTGCAGAACAGGCAGTCAGCATGGCCGTAAGCACACAAAAAAGGTTAACCAACGGAAGCAGGCAGCGCACCGGGGAAAAACCAGGCAACAGGCTATTAACCCTAGCCTGGAGACTGCGGACGAGACAGGCGCCAGAGGGGACAGCTGAACACAGCCGCTCCAGCGGAGGGAGCGTAAGCTGGCGGTGTTGCATGACCAAGCCTCCATTTAAAAAACCCCACCCAGAGGGGTTGAGGCAGAGAAGGCTGACACGATTGACAGACGTCATGAACGTGCAGGGGCACCCTCCACCGGTGAACCCGGGAGTTGACACTGCTCCAACACACCAGGGAATCAACCACCTTGGTGTTACCCAATGCGGTGGTTGTTCCTATAACCCCTCAAGAAAAAAAATCCAAAACACACCTGCGGGTATACACCGGCTATACCGCAGTACAAGTGTTTCAGTTTTCAAAAAAGGGTTAACCCAGGCCTACGGGTCGAAACATTACTTCGGACCGGGCCTGGCGATACGGGAAGCACAGGGTCACCAGAGGAGGTCAAAGACCACCCCAACAGGCCCCTCTTCGCCATGCGTGAGAGAGGAGCGAAAAATAATGGAGAACCAGCCCCTAAGCACACCGTACTTGGTATTCCCAGGCGGTCTCCCAACCAAGTACTAACCAGGACCAACCTGTGTAGCGGCCGAGATCCGACGAGATCGAGCGTGGCACAGGTTGGCATTACGACAGTGCTGAGTAAAAACGTACCCAACCAGGGTCTCCATAGCGCTTAACCCTGTGACACCCGGACCGACCTGGCATTTTTTCCCCCTGAAAAAAGCCCAAGTCCCTCAGGGTACCAGAACAGCAGATCTGCATCCCCGGCGGACAACGGGTTCAACTGATCCGGACCAGCGTGACCAGAACCAGTCCCGTGCCCTAACCACGCCTACTCCAGGAGAAAGGGCAGATATGCGTGTCGATCTTAACATGAAAAGAAGGCGCCACCCAGACGTTCGGACGAACCGCGCCTGGTGGCCCACCCCCAGGGCGTGAGACCCCTCTACATATGTTCAGATCCATTCCGTCATCATCCCCCAGACATGAACGAGAATCCGTCGATAACCAACCCAGGTCGAGGGATGTGGTCGGCGGAAGAGGAAAAACCCCCATCCCAGTTGCTTTATAAAAACGCCGTTTTAACCCCAAGCAACCAAGGCGTGCCAGTCAGTCGCCTGTTTACAGCGAGCTAGCACTATACGTGCGTCGGAACACACCCACATCAATGAACAGGCTATTTAGACCTGTCATTGAATCCCCAAGGCGCCCAGGGGAACGACAAGAGGGGTGTGACACTTCCTAACTCCAACACTTTTTGAATAGAAAAGAAGGAAGCACCAACAGTATGTATCCCAGTCTACACAGCCGGGGGTAAAAATTGTTCACATTTTTACATCCCACCACCCTCCCATAGGAAGGAGACGGGAATCCCCAGAGAGACTTCCCACGCGAGCTGTACAGATTGAAAAGAATATATTGCACCTTGAGCCATGTAAAAAATCGGTTTTTAGGGCTCTCCGGGGAAGAGGCACTGAAACCATACACACTCAATAATCGAATTGAATCGAATACATACACAATAGAATAGGACACCTTCTAGAGGGTCCACTCACTTTGACAATCTGAGGAGGAAGGCTCTGTACTCTGATGGAAGCTCCCTCACATGGAAGGAGAGTCCCAACTCACAGAAGGCCCGAATAGGCGCTTGGTGAGGAGGAGCCCTGACCACCCCCCCGAAACAGATCCATCACATGGACCTGAACAGCACACGGAAGTCCTACCAACAGAGATGCGCACGGTGACGTACGGTGACGTACTCTATGGCGGGGGAATTTCTGCGGTGCACACGCCCAATATTCCAGGCCGTGGGACCAGGAAACTCCCCCCCCCCCCTCACCCCGTAACGTGCCGAACCGCAACGTGACAGGAACCTTGAAGGACAGGGGTGTACCCCTGACCAACAGAAACAAGGGGGAGAGGAAAGGTTACCAGTTCACCCCTTTACGACCCCACACCCATGATACGATGTAATGACAAAAAGAGAATATGACACAGTCATAGTCAGCTCTATGAAGCGTTTGACAGCTTCACACAGCGCATGAGCTAACCTGCTATCTGATTTTTACTAAGGAAAAAACACAGAATAGAGAGGGCTCTCTAAGAGCCCCGGTCCAACATACACATGTGCTTCTGTGGCCAGTCCAACCCAGTTGTAGGTCACATGACACACACAACCCATCATCACCTACAAAAAATGGCAAAAACACTCTACAGAGGAACGCCGTTTTTCATAATGAGAGAATACATAATTCTCGATTAGTATCGGCCACAGGCCTTGCTAAGCACACACGACAGCGACCAAACAATCTTTTCTTTTAGGAAAATAAAGTTTCTCCAGCAGTCATAGCACAACCTCAGCAATCAAGCTAAGGGTTACATCGCATCCCTACCACACAAAGACACAATGTAGTGCAACAACATGTCTGATAGGAGGATGAAAAGTCCCCAGGGAACCGGGGGAAAACACAATCCTCCTACTTTACCCTTAATACGGCCAGTTAAAACAGGAAACCTGTTAATATGTGAACACACTGTTCATTGTCATCACAGGCTGAGAAAAGAATATTCTTTCACTCATTTGTCACTAAGCATAGCTTCATAGGTTAGTTACCTTAGTTGTGAGTACACGGTACATATAAACACACATGATGTTTCTCACACAACAACCAGATCATTTTCACATCTGTAACAACAACCCGATTTGCACGGAGAAGCTAATACCAGTGACAAGACAATTCACACAAAACTCGCGTCGTATCCTAAATGTATTGCAGCAACACACGTTTTTGGAAAACAGCGTTATTTACAAAACATGTAGAAGGTAAAGCCAGAAGACGCGTATAAGGTCTGGCCAAACCTTGTCCTATCCGGAGCGTAGATCAGCGAAGTGCAGTCTCAAGACCCCGTAGACAACACAGCCGTCCTGTGTTGTTCGAACTGGGCAGCGTCGCCGCTCCAACCCGTCGCTACAGTCCGCTTTGTTGACGCAATCCTTGCCGTCCTGGCTCAGGGCAGGGTCGACGAACATCCCCTGTCAAAGATGACGTCGTAGTCAAGACATTTTCATTTTCAAGACACATTTTCTTCTTTTCTTCTTCTAAATTACATGCTATACTATGTTATTTGATACTATCTTGTCTAGCACAGTCTCTGGAGCGTAACAGTAAGAAGCATTTTGTATGAAAGTATTCTGTACTTCTGTATGACAACTATTAAAGAAACTTGAAACTTGAAACTTGAAGAGTGTAAAACATGTTATAATCAAAGCACGTTCAACAGAGTAGCATTAAGCTAACGGCCGCCCTAACCGTCGGACGCTACCACCCCCGCCCGCGAGACGCCGAGCGAACGGCGCGCGCGACCAGAGAGTAACTTCGAATCCCCCCCGCCTCTCCCCGTGAGGGAGAGGAGAGTCGGGAACCGCGGCGGCGCGCGAGGTGCCGGAGCCACCCCGCGCTGGACCTAGGCCGATAGCAGCAAGCTAACGTTCCCCAGCCTAACCTAGTAGGCCACCTAGTGATTACAGCAGGCTAGCGCCGCAGGTAACAGCTGACTGGCTAACAGTAGGCCACCACTAGCACGTAAGCTAAGCAGCTATCACCTGAACGTGTACACAATGATATAACACTCACCCAGACAGGCCGCCGTTCTGAAACCCTCCTCACTTTTTAAGAGAAAAGAGAAACAAGATGTTAACACAGTTTTACAACAGTGATTTTACCCACACCCGACGGAGCCAGCACAATACCAACTGGCCTGTGTAGCTGACTTTGAACACAGATCTTCCGCTATCGAACATCGATGCACATATCTCCTCGTGAAGGAATACTCTCATTTGGATATGAAAGAAGGGGCTACACGGTGACAGAGAGACATCCACTCGTCCAGAAAACACAGGGATCACCAGTGTTAATGGTCGCGGCCCACTAGTTAAACTAAAATGGGCTTCAGACCAAGGTCTTCTGTCGCCTAAGAAGCTGAACAAAGGACCCTAGCCTGGGGCCGGTTTTCATAAACATTGTCAATTAGCCCCCATAGCACTAACAGACAAGTGGAGCCTGCCAGCAAACATAACTCACCAAAACCAGGAACCCACCGCTTCTCACAACAGCGGCGCGTCCTACAGCCCAGCTGTGCCTTTACCGCAACCAGCACACAGCAAGGACTGCAGTTGGAAAAGCATGTAGCGGCGCAAACTCCCAATACGAAAATCGGTGGAGGATTTTTAGAATGATCATCATCTTCCAGACACTCCAGTACGAAGACAATATCGCCGTATTTTCTCGAAAATAGTGAGAGAGAAAATAAAGATATGATGTCAACGTATCCTTGTTTTCCAACTCTTCTCCTACTTCTTCTTCCATCACATCACGTCAAGTGTGGGGATCTACCGAGGCACTTCTTCCTTGTGGTGAAAGCGAGAAGGAGGCGAGTGGGTGGCCCCACCCCTGCTTATATGGGTAAGCTGATAGGGGTGTGGTCAGACGAATATTGGGATTAAAGGTACATTGTGGTCTTTATTCAGTGCGTGTGCACGTGTGCGAGGACAGTGCAGAAGAGTGATGCCGAGCGAGAGCTAATACGAAACAGAATCACAGTTACATACTGCATATAGGGATGCACCCTATGAGAGAGAGAGCCTAGAGCCCTGTTCACTGTTTACAAACATACCGTGCTCGAGCCAATCAGCAATACCAACTGAGTCACGTGACTATTTTGCCCCGGACCTGCGCGAGCTGCTGCACTAAAAGAATACGACGGGGCTCTATGGAGAAACCATGGCACTCCCCTGACTAAAAGTTGTTTCAAACAAAAACGGCTGAATGTCGTTTTGCCAAATCAGCATGGCTGTGAGTGTGAGTCTTTCACCTTTTACATATCTAGCTTTGGCATGGATTGATTGTTTAGATCGCTAGCATGGCTAACAATTAAGCATTACATCACACGCAGGAGTGTGTTATGAGAATTAGAGCATGCCTAGGGGTGGTCGTTAGACCCAAGTGGTGTAATGTCTTTTATACAATTGCCGAATTCATCCAACCTTATTGCTATAGAATAAACACACATTAATTGAAGATTTATTCACAAAACCATCCGCAGAAAAAGTAGGTCAAAAAAAAAGAAGAGAAGTTGCCTCCGTGTGTAGAAGCAGCTCGGAGGTGCGCTGTTTCAAAGCATGCCATCTAAGAATGAAGTGAGCGGTTGTTATTGGATTGATTGATTTATTGATTGAACATTTTATTACAGATAGACAGTGCTACATCTTTATACAATTGCAGAATTCATCCAACCTTATTGCTATACAATAAACACACATTAATTGAAGCATAATGGAGATTTATTCACAAAACCATCCGCAGAAAAAGTAGGTTAAAAAAAAAAGAGGGAGGCAACTTCTCTTTTTTTTTGTACCTACTTTCTATAGAAGCAGCTCGGAGGTGCGCTGTTTCAAAGCATGCCATCTAAGAATGAAGTGAGCGGTTGTTATTGGATTGATGATTGATTGAAAATTGTATTAATATCCGCCTTGTGCTTCGAAGTGGTTATGCTTTGGCCCTCTTTCGAAGTGGGTTATGCTTAGAGTTTGGAATCAGGGCTGGTGGTCTATCGCCCTGCTCTAAAGATAAACTCTAAGCATAACCCACTTCGAAAGAGGGCCAAAGTATAACCACTTCGAAGCAATAGATTGCTTCAAAGCATGCCGTCTAACAGTGAAGTGAGCGGTTGTTATTGGTTTGATTGATTGATTGAACATTTTATTAACAGTGAAATGAGTGTCCTTTTGAAGGAGAGGGAGGTTCTATAACGAATGGCATCTAACAACACACATGATTTATATTTTGTTTCACAATGAGTCATGACCAACCAATTACATAATCCAACATTGTGTAAGCAACTAACACATTCCACGTGACAGAATAATTTTTGAATGAGTCGTTATGACGCTATCAATACATTCATTCATAAAGATTATTGTCCCCCATCTTGGTTTCATTCCTAAAACCACGAACGGCGGAGTGATTGTAATTCGGTTTTGGGCGGGTTCTGGGATCACATGGAGTGTGTTATGAGAAATAACAACATCTAACTTGACTGTTTCAGCCAATCAGAATCAAGAAATATGCATGCCGGGCGGCTAAGTGGCGCAGTGGGCAAGGCGCTCGCCACTAACGTAGGAGATGCTGGGTTCGAGCCCAGCTCTCTGCGTTGCTACCAGCTTGGCTGGTCGTTCATACTAACACAATTGGCAGTGTTAGGGGTGGGAAAGCTGGTGGGTGGGGATTGTACGTTGTGGACAGCGACTCCTACAGGTCGGTTGGTGCGCCTGTACAGCAGAATCAGGAAGCAACAGGGGCAGCGTGAGCCTCCCACGCGTTACTCCTCGCCACTGAGAGATTGCGCTTTACAGGTGAAAAGATGCGACGGCTGCCTCCTCGTGTACCGGAGGGGACACGTGATGCAAGGCATCGTCCACATTGCAGCCGACCAGTGGGAGGCATGGTCTAGCAACGTTCGAGACAGGGGAGGGGAGAATTGAAGGGAGAATTGGCGAGGCGAAATTGGGATGGGAGAAAAATAGAAAAATAAGGAGAAAAAGTGGATAAAAAAAAATTGCATGCCATTGTATAAATGCAAATATATTGTAGTCTGCCCCGTTGTTCTGACCAGGATTCCGTTCCTTTCTGCCCCGGTGATGCACACGCACACTGAGTCTGACTTATATGGCGAACAGGTCTATAGCCATGGCCTTTGCTCAGAGCATCAGGGTCTGGTCCTTATGACAACCCAACCATATGAGTTCGTTTAACATTTTCTTTCTATTTCTGGAGACGGTTGCTACATAGTCACTGAATGGCACACCTGAGGTTAGCGCTGGAAAGTGGTTGGAATTTGAAATCAATTGACCTCTCTAAAACCCTGCCCTCTTTTCTTGATCCTCCAATCACAACTGTTGCTTCCCGTTTGTAGACTCTGACCAGCCGTTGCCTCGACCATAGGCTGGTAAAGCTATGCCTCCTAAAGTGTGTACACGGAAGTACAGGAAGTACAGGCTACAGGCTTTCCGGTTTCGACAAAACAATTATAGAAACGTGTGAAGTGCACAATATTTACTCGTTTAAGCCACTGCAACGGCTTTGCCTGAAGGATTTACTACGTGATCGGGATGTTCTAGCTTGTTTGCCGATAAGATTCGGGAAAAGTTTGGTCCGTTCGGAGGCAGCTTCCAGGGAAAGTACATACACCGGAAATTCTACCCCATAGACACTTTCGGCAGTAGTTCTTTACCAGGCTTTATCTCACGGAGATAAAACTGGGAACAAGGTTACCTCGACCAAAACGAAGAATAGAAAGAATGAATGGAAAGTCTTCTGTCATGAACTATACTTAAAACTAAAAAGTACTCTGTAGTTCTACTTCCTTTGAGACAGAATTATCAGGTAAACACAACGGTTATAAGTAATATCCCCAGGTCCTGGATCAGCAAGACAAATGATTCTCTCTCACGGGACGTAATAAAGCTAAATCTGTAATGCACCCACGCCGGCTACTGACTGTAATTGTGTCATAAAGATTTGAGTAGAGCTAGCTTTCCCCACAGCTATGCTGTTTTCCAGAGAACATGACCATTATTACATGATTGTTTCCCAACGCCTGTCTCTCGTTTCTCTTGATGCCTTTAATCGTTACTCGTTAAGTAAACGAAAGAAAGAAATGGAGAGGGAAGGTTAGAGCAAGTGAGAGGAGAGGAGGCATGCGTGTGTGGATTGTAAAGAGGGACCTGGCTGTGTGGTGCTGCACATGATCAAAAGAACAATGAACCCTTTCACTGTGACAATACAAACGGTTAACCCTTTCAGTGTCACACGACAGAGGGTTAACCATTTCACAACCACACTACAGAAGGTTAACCCTTTCACTGTATTTTGTGCCTGTTGGGAACTAGGCTACATGGAGGAACCTACTTCGAGTTAATGACGCTAAGCTAGGCTAACGGTGCGGGTGTTCCCTACACAGAATGCATGTATGTATCTGTTTGTCTGTCCGGGGTGCGTCTATTCTTTTACTAACGGATTTCCAGTTCCGCGTTCTGATTCGCCACTGACGTTTCTGGTGCGATCTGATTGGCCACTGACGTTTCTGGTCATGTGACATGTGCGCCCAATCGCGTGACGTGGCCATTTCCGCCTCGAACAGCAGCAAACTACCTAACGCCTAGTTAATCACTGGTTAAGCTTAGGCGACTCTTTCGAAGTTGGTTAAGGTTAGAGTTTGGAATCAGGGCTGGTATTCTATCGCCCTGCTCTAAGACAAACTCTAACCTTAACCAACTTCGAAAGAGTGCCTAAGCTTAACCGATGGCAGAACTTGCCGTCACACGATTGTCGCGACCAGAAACGTCAGTGGCCAATCAGAGCGCAGAACACGAACGCGGAACTGGAAATCCGTTTGAAAAAGAATTCAGGCGTCCGGCGTAGATGGCAAATAAGCTAATTTCCCCAAAAGTTGGCATGTTCAGCTTTCACTCCAAAAACCATATAGCCGTTTTAAGATAAATCATTACTTACACAAAATTCATTAAAGAACCAGTACAATGATGTTAATTCAGTAAGAAACAGCTTATTGTGGAATGTTAATGTTAGGAGTGTAATTTATTTCCACTTCATATGTATCATTTGATTTCAACTGTTTTAGTGCACCCTCTCTGAGCACAGCCAACTCTCAGTATGTTGAGGGGGGCGTGGCTTAGTGCACCCTCTCTGAGCACAGCCAACTCTCAGTATGTTAAGGGAGGCGTGGCCCTCTGTTCAATGAAAGGAGATGTCAGGAGATGAAACAAATTCATCAGGCCTGTGTGGTCGGTTGCTATGGGAGATTAACGTTAGGTTATGACTATAACCAAGTTCTGTCAACACTTAGTGAACGCTCAGCGTTCATTGCATATATCTCGCTTCAGCATATATACACTGAATAATTTCACAAATGTACCTTTAAATGCCAGCATTCATCTGGCCACACCCCCATCCGCTTACCTATATAAGCAGGGGTGGTGCCACACACTCATCTCCTTCCCAACAAATTTCATCACAATGAATGAATGAAAAATCAAGGGCCTGCAGCGTCGTCTAAACGCTGAGCGTTCACTAAGTGTTGACAGAACTTGGTTATAGTCATAACCTAACGTTCTGTTCCACACTAGCTCACGCTCAGCGTTCATTGCATAATAGGAGCTGAGCGGGAGCTAGAAGCTCGACAAATGTACCCTGCTGAGGCCCCCCACAACCATCAGACCAGGGAGGGCCGAGCCCCCCCGACCCACCCTAATGGAGGGCACCCCCCCTATTGGTGGCTTCACGGGAGGGCGACGGACCCGACCGTGCGAAGAGGCACTCAAGCAACTCAACGCACAGGGTGAGCAGACCGTGGCTTGACCCCACCACTACACACACGCACAACCCGCATGCCACCCGGGAACGAACGGAGGGAAACAACCTTGTTACTGCCCCCAGAATCACGGGGTCAAGGGCAAACCCAACCCCGTGGCAAGGCCGTAGCAGCGGAGCGCGAAGGAAGACCCAGACCCACCAAGAGGACTGGACTCCCTGGAATGGGGGCCCGGAGAAGTCCATGATGCCAGCATCAAGACCCCACCAGGTGGGCACGTAGTGCCGCGCCCCCCCCATCGCCAGCGTATTCGGACAAAAGCCCCTCAGCCGAGCGGGCCCTGTCCCCCCAATAGTACACCGCCTGGCACACTGACCCTGCAACAGGCAGTCAGCATGGCCGTAAGCACACAAAAAAGGTTAACCAACGGAAGCAGGCAGCGCACCGGGGAAAAACCAGGCAACAGGCTATTAACCCTAGCCTGGAGACTGCGGACGAGACAGGCGCCAGAGGGGACAGCTGAACACAGCCGCACCGGCGGAAGGAGCGGAAGCTGGCGGCGTTGCATGACCAAGCCTCCATTCAAAAACCCCCATCCAGAGGGGTTGAGGCAGAGAAGGCTGACACGATTGGCAGACGTCATGAACGTGCAGGGGCACCCTCAACCGGTGAACCCGAGAGTTGACACTGCTCCAACACACCAGGGAATCAACCACCTTGGCGTTACCCAATGCGTGGTTGTTCCTATAACCCCTCAAGAAAAAATTCCAAAACACACCTGCGGGTATACACCGGCTATACCGCAGTACAAGTGTTTCAGTTTTCAAAAAAGGGTTAACCCAGGCCTACGGGTCGACGAAACATTACCTCGGACCGGGCCTGGCGATACGGGAAGCACAGGGTCACCAGAGGAGGTCAAAGACCACCCCAACAGGCCCCTCTTCGCCATGCGTGAGAGAGGAGCGAAAAAGAATGGAGAACCAGCCCCTAAGCACACCGTACCTGGTATTCCCAGGCGGTCGCCCAACCAAGTACTAACCAGGACCAACCTGTGTAGCGGCCGAGATCCGACGAGATCGAGCGTGTACAGGTTGGCATGGCCGTAAGCCATTACGACAGTGCTGAGTAAAAACGTACCCAACCAGGGTCTCCATAGCGCTTAACTCTGTGACACCCGGACCGACCTGTCATTTTTCCCCCTGAAAAAAGCCCAAGTCCCTCAGGGTACCAGAACAGCAGATCTGCATCCCCGGCGGACAACGGGTTCAACTGATCCGGACCAGCGTGACCAGAACCAGTCCCGTGCCCTAACCACGCCGACATGCCTACTCCAGGAGAAAGGGCAGATATGCGTGTCGATCTTAACATGAAAAGAAGGCGCCACCCAGACGTTCGGGCGAACCGCGCCTGGTGGCCCACCCCAAGGGCGTGAGACCCCTCTACATATGTTCAGATCCATTCCGTCATCATCCCCCAGACATGAACGAGAATCCGTCGATAACCAACCCAGGTCGTGGGATGTGGTCGTCGGAAGAGGAAAAACCCCCATCTCAGTCGCTTTATAAAAACGCAGTTTTAACCACAAGCAACCAAGGCGTGCCAGTCAGTCGCCTGTTTACAGCGAGCTAGCACTATATGTGCGTCGGGACACACCCCCATCAATGAACAGGCTATTTAGACCTGTCATTGAATCCCCAAGGCGCCCAGGGGAACGACAAGAGGGGTGTGACACTTCCTAACTCCAACACTTTTTGAATAGAAAAGAAGGAAGCATCAACAGTATGTATCCCAGTCTACACAGCCGGGGGTAAATTTTTTTCACATTTTTACATCCCACCACCCTCCCATAGGAAGGAGACGGGGATCCCCAGAGAGACTTCCCACGCGAGCTGTACAGATTGAAAAGAATATATTGCACCTTGAGCCATGTAAAAAATTGGTTTTAGGGCTCTCCGGGGAAGAGGCACTGAACCTATACACACTCAATAATCGAATTGAATCGAATACATATACAATAGAATAGGACACCTTCTAGAGGGTCCACTCACTTTGACAATCTGAGGAGGAAGGCTCTGTACTCTGATGGAGGCTCCCTCACATGGAAGAAGGAGTCCGAACTCACAGAAGGCCCGAATAGGCGTTTGGCGAGGAGGAGCCCTGAAACAGATCCATCACATGGACCTGAACAGCACACGGAAGTCCTACCAACAGAGACGCGCACGGTGACGTACTCTATGGCGGGGGAATTTCTGCGGTGCACACGCCCAATATACCAGGCCGTGGGACCAGGAAACTCCCCCCCCCCCCCCCCGTAACGTGCCGAACCGCAACGTGACGGGAACCTTGAAGGACAGGGGGTGTACCCCTGACCGACAGAACAAGGGGGAGAGGAAAGGTTACCAGTTCACCCCTTTACGACCCCACACCCATGATACGATGTAATGACAAAAAGAGAATATGACAGTCATAGTCAGCTCTATGAAGCATTTGACAGCTCCACACAGCGCATGAGCTAACCTGCTATCTGATTTTTACTAAGGAAAAAACACAGAATAGAGAGGGCTCTAAGAGCCCCGGTCCAACATACACATGTGCTTCTGTGGCCAGTCCAACCCAGTTGTAGGTCACATGACACACACAACCCATCATCACCTACAAAAAATGGCAAAAACACTCTACAGAGGAACGCCGTTTTTCATAATGAGAGAATACATAATTCTCGATTAGTATCGGCCACAGGCCTTGCTAAGCACACACGACAGCGACCAAACAATCTTTTCTTTTAGGAAAATAAAGTTTCTCCAGCAGTTTTAGCACAACCTCAGCAATCAAGCTAAGGGTTACATCGCATCCCTACCACACAAAAGACACAACGTAGTGCAACATGTCTGATAGGAGGATGAAAAAGTCCCCAGGGAACCGGGGGGAAACACAATCCTCTTATTTTACCCTTAATACGGCCAGTTAAAACAGGAAAACCTGTTAATATGTGAACACTGTTCATTGTCATCACAGGCTGAGAAAAGAACATTCTTTTACTCACTTGTCACTAAGCATAGCTTCATAGGTTAGTTACCTTAGTTGTGAGTACACGGTACATAACAACACACATGATGTTTCTCACACAACAACCAGATCATTTTCACATCTGTAACAACCTGATTTGCACGGAGAAGCTAACTGCCAGTGACAAAGACAGTTCACACATAACTCGCGTCGTATCCTAAATGCATTGCAGCAACACACGTTTTGGGAAAACATCGTCATTCACAAAACATTTAGAAAAGTAAAACCAGAAGACGTGTTATAAGGTCTGGTCAAACCTTGTCCTACCCAGAACGTAGATCAGCGAAGTGCAGTCACAAGACACCGTAGAACACAGCCGTCCTGTGTTGTTCGATCCGGGCAGCATCGCCGCTCCAACCAGTCGCTACAGTCCTCTTTGTTGACGCAATCCCCGTCCAGGCTCAGGGCAGGGTCGACGAACATCCCATGTCAAGGATGACGTCGTAGTCAAGAGTGTAAAACATGTTACAATCAAAGCACGTACAACAGAGTAGCATTAAGCTAACGGCCGCGCCAACCGTCGGTCGCTATTACCCCTGCTTGCGAGACGCCGAGCGAACGGCGCACACGACCAGAGGGGAGCTCACGGCGGCGCGCGAGTAGCAGAAGCTACCTCGCGCTGGCCTTGTCCGATAGCAGCAAGCTAACGTTTCCTAGTGATCACAACAGCTAGCGCCGCAGCTAACAGCTGACTGGCTAACAGTAGGCCCACCTCTGTAGGCCATGCAGTGATCCCAGCAGGCTAACGCCGCAGCTAACAGCTGACTGGCTAACCGTAAGCTAAGCAGCTATCACCTGAACTTTGTACACAATGACATAACACTCACCCAGACAGGCCGCCGTTCTGAAACTCTCCTCACTTTTTAAGCGAAAAGAGAAACAAGATGTCACACAGCTTTACAACGGTGATTTTACCAACACCCGACGGAATCAGCACAATACCAAACTGGCTTGTGTAGCTGACTTGAACATGGATCTGCCGCTATCGCACATCCATGCACATATCTCCTCGTGAAGGAATACTCTCATTCGGATATGAAAGAAGGGGCTTAACACGGGACAGAGAGATATCCACTCGTCCAGAACACACAGGGATCACCAGTGTTAATGGTCGCGGCCCACTAGTTAAAACTACAATGGTCTTCAGACCAAGGTCTTCTGTCGCCTAGGTGGCTGAACAAAGGACCCTAGCCTGGGGCCGGTTTCCATAAACATTGTCAAGTAGCCCCCATAGCACTAACAGACAAGTGAAGCCCGCCAGCAACAGTACTCACCCAACCTGAAACCCACCGCTTCTCACAACAGCGGCGCGTCCGACAGTTCAGCTGTGGCCTGACAGGTTTCACCCCAACAAACACAGCAAGGAACTGCAGTTGAGAAGCATGCAGCGGCGTGCTCCCAATACGAAAACCGGTGGAGGGTTTTTAGAATGATCACCATCTTCCAGACACTCCAGTGACGAAGACAACATTGCCGTATTTTCTCGAAAATAGTGAGAGAAAATAAAGATATGATGTCAACGTATCTCCTTGTTCTTCCTTTCCTTGTAAACAATATTTTTCTCCACGTCAAGTGGGCATATGAGCAACACGTTGCTTGTGATGAAATTTGAGAAGGAGATGAGTGTGTGGCACCACCCCTGCTTATATAGGTAAGCGGATGGGGGTGTGGCCAGATGAATGCTGGCATTTAAAGGTACATTTGTGAAATTATTCAGTGTATATATGCTGAAGCGAGATATATGCAATGAACGCTGAGCGTGAGCTAGTGTGGAACAGAACATCGGCTAACTGTGGCTAGTAGGTGATAATACATTTACATTTAGTCATTTAGCTGACGCTTTTATCCAAAGCGACTTACAAGTTCTGTACGACAAGACAGCAAGAAGGGTAGAACTCTATCAGCTGAGTAACAATGTTCATCAAGTGTTGCGTGTTACAGTGTAGGTTAGTTTATTAGGACAAGTGCATGACAGTAAGGTTAGTCAGGGTTAGATTTTTTTTTTTTTTTTTTTAATCATTTCAGATAATGGTTGAAGAAGTGAGTCTTTAGTCGACGGCGAAAGATTGGACGGGATTCGGCTGTCCTAACTGGGATGGGTAGTTCATTCCACCATTGTGGGGCAAGGACTGAGAATAGGCGGCTTCTCTTTGATGACCCTCCGGGAGCTTGGATAGGAGTAGGTCTGAGGCGGCCAGAAGATGCAGAGCGTAGGGGTCTTGAGGGTGTGTAGTTAGAGACCATTGACCGGAGGTAGGCGGGAGCGGTTCCCTTTGCTGCACGGTATGCTAGGTCGAGGGCCTTGAAGCGGATACGTGCAGCAATGGGGAGCCAGTGCAGGTCCCTAAGAAGTAATAAATAAGTTGTCACGTTTGCCGTGGATGTTTTTTAACCACTAGAATTAACTAAACTAAACTAAGCAAACTAGTTTCATTACTTGTTTGTGGACTATCTTGCTGATATCTTTAACAACTACTGACAACTGACTGACTGATGGACCAATAAGAGTAAATGAGGCAATCTTTTACAGGAAGTAGATTGCCTATCTGAAATGGTTTGATTATGATGACAACTAGGACGATAGTCATATTAAATTAAGCCATATAAATCCAGATTTAGTCATATTGACACAGTACTCACGGCTATAGCATTTTTGGTAACTTTACATTGAAATGCCTTTTATTATGTAATGACATTGAAAAACATGACTTTTGTTTGGTAAACAATGGTCTTAAGATAGCAGATCACCTCAACAATATCTCATTTAATTTCAAACCTTAATTTCAACTCGTAAGACACTGAGGTTACCCTCATTTACAGCGACGACGAGCTTACAAAACAAAACATTCTATCAGCAATTTCATACATATAGGCACAATAAATAAACAATACAATATCAGCTAAGACAGTAACTTACAAGTCGACACAGTGGTCAGAGATCATACTTTTAAATGCAGCAAAAGACTATTTGGTATCACATTTTAATGCCCACAAATATTTTGGAAAATTCGGGAGGCTATGTTTTTTTCCTTCTCTCAAATGGTGGATATTTTATTATGGAATTAAAACTCTTCAAATACTAGAATGCTGTGCAGGAGTCTGCCTCACACAGATGACTTCAACAATATCTGATGATGTCAGGTTTGCATCATCTCCCCTCACTTTAATCACTCTTGTTTTCCTGATTCTATGCCAGGACCCAACAAAGAGCCACAATCTAAACAATCTACCAGCTCAGCAAACACACACCAGTTAACAGCTTCTTTCCACAGGCAGTCAGGTTGCTGAACACCCGTATGCAGTGTTGTTGTATAATATGTAATGTTATTGTGTATACTGTATATTGTGTATATAATGTATACATACGAGTGCATTGTCTACGTAGGCCTGTAGTGTTTTAATGTAGTGTTTTCTGGGATGGTGTGTTCTTCGTGTGTCCAAGGCAGAGAGAGCCAGGGCACAAGTACTTCATTGTGTTTTTAATACACATGGCAATAAAAGTTGAACTTGGAACATAGTTATAATGACACGTCAAGCAGAGCATGTGAAATCCACTGTACTGGAAAAACAGCTGTCTCTCGTACCTCACTGTACTGGTATGGTTAGAGGATGGACCGAACATAGTCCATGACTTTTGGTAGGATGAATAAAAAGAAAACTATTTGACTGGATTAGGAAAACACAGTGGGTGTGGTTAGAGTATCATACTTTTATTGAAAGGATATGAAAACATAATCATTAACAACCTATCGAAGGAGTTACAGACAACAGTAATGAATATGACATGGAAAACCTTGTTTTGAGTACCGACATGATGGCTGTACGAACCCTACAGTCATAAAGGCACACAGTACCAACACTGTCCTCGACATGTGCGCATATGGTCCAACAGTGTTCTGCGGCTCATAAGAAATAACCCCGGCTATAGTCGGTCTGTAGTGCGTTAATGGGAATGTATCCACCAGGTTGAATATAGGTATTGTAACAGAGTCTCGGTCAAGCCTCACAAATAAGTATAAAGTTTCAAGGTGATGACATGAGGAAGGCGAAAGCGACAGCAACCCACGGTAAAGAATGAGGAGCATTCCTAGAGGTTTAGACAGTTTTATATGGAAGCTGTGGGGATATGGTTCCAGAAATGAGTAGAGAAGCAGCCTAATTTGCATACTACTCAAACAGACTGCCAAATGAACTGAGCACAGGCGGGTGACGACACGTTACCGAATGGACTGGACTGCTCACGTTATACAAGGCAACCGTAAATCAGGCACAGCAAATCAAACAGACAAATCTAAATTAATATTTTTACAAAGATAATAATTTCACATTGTGAAAAAAGAAACGAGGTGACAAACACCACAAATTAGGGTATTATTGTTGCCGAAGCACTTGTCGAACGGATATGGAAGAACACATGAAAAACAAAAGGTCATAGTGCTAATAGTCCCTTTCTGGAATTGTCTTTGAAAAATGAAGAAATGTGCAAATTAGTCCCAAAAACGTAGCTCGACTAAGTTAATACAGCATGCGCATAACAAATTAAAGCTGATAATGTGAAGGAAGATGACGTGCATGTCAAACTGATTAGCCCCACTAAAGGAAACTGACTGAATGTGAAATGGGAGAGTTTACACCAATCTAATCCTGCTGTTTATACAATTCTACAAAGCTTTGAGAAAAACTAGTGGGTCCACAAGGAGGCGAAGCAAGTTGAATAATTGATTAATCCTAAAGTTACAGTAGCATACACTAAATATTACACCTTTCCCCAAATGTTATTAGAATGTACAGAGGCTTTTGTACAATGATGTAAGGATCATTGAAGAGAGCTTTGTAACCATCCCTTCAAAAGATGATGTCTTAACATAATTGAACAAACTGGACTATCATACGCAACCCACAATGTTAAATTACAGTACCAAATCTAACCATAAGATGCTGGTACCTCACGTATCTAAATTAATACATACAGTACAAAGTTAGACGTTAAGTTGAACAGAGACACTGCAGCACAGGCGTACCTCAGTAACCGCAATGTTCAGAGCTTGTTGACTAGAATAATATGCTTCTCACCTCACAAGAGGGGTGTCCTCACTGCAGAGGCTATTACAGTAATATTCAAACAAGCTTCCTGTTGTGCAACGGCTGCAGGACAATGTCCACTGTTTCAAATAAACCTCAACAATCCAAACACACCATGAGAAAAATAAGTCCCTTAAAAAGGGGCAGTTCACCAAAATATATCTATTTTGCACATATCCCAAGGCTCTAAACTGTTTTGCACATATTCATTTAGTTTGACAGTTAATGACAGTTATTGAGTTAGAATATCTCCTCCTGTGATGACATCAGGACATGGAATCCTTGTATTATGTTAATTACAGCCCAATGAAGTGATGTAGATGAAAAAATAGACAAAAAGAATTGCTATTTTCTCTAGGATTCAGTGTCCTCTGGTGACATTGTGGGAGGAGATACTTTTCAAAACGGCTTAGTCTTGTGAGCGATTATGTCGAAAAGAAAAAGGTGTTTCAGTGAAGTGCCCCTTTAAAGAAAAAAGAAGGGGGTGTGGGGGCAGGCAGGAGCCACACGAAGATATGTATAACTTGATAATGATGTCACTAATGTATAATGATGATGTCACTCATTTCCCCTGCTGGCCTCTTCACTTCCTTCACCTGGTCTTTGAATCTTCTGAAGCGCTCTCATTCAGCACCAATCAGCAGCATTCTTCCCTTAAATCACATACATGCACTCTTTTTCAAAACCTTCCACATGCATTTATCCTACTGAACTTCACATCTTCCAAATGGATCATTGATTTCTGAAGAATACTTTTTTTTAATGCCCCTTAGTATTCATGTAGTCATAATTGCCCTCACAATATACAGTTTATGCTCCATTCAGGTCACCTGTATAATTGTGTGACATGTTTTTTTTTACTATCAAGACCGTTACAGTAATTTCAGGGGACTGGCCTTGTGTTATAGAGTGTTATCCGAGTCGGACTGAGATCAGTGCATCATCATTCATCCACAGGGAGGTCCTTCCGCCGTTTCCTAGCGGCTGGACTCTAGGTCGAAGACGAGAGGGTCGGGGGTCAGTTAGGCGGGACTAGAGCTCTTCTCGTGGGCCAGACTGGGTTTTGGCTCCGGCCTGCGGGGTTTGTGCTGAGGGCTGCTGCGGAGGTTGTCATCCATCTAAAAACACAAGACTAAAGTGTCAAGTTACACAGCGCTGTATATATATATATTTTTTTTATCCACTTTTTCTCCCATTCTCTATATTTTCTCCCATCCCAATTTCGTATCATCCAATTCAACCCTCCCCTGTCACGAACACTGTTTCTTGCCTCCCACAAGCCGGCTGCAATGTGGACTAAGTCATACATAGCACAAGTCCCCTCCGGTACTTGAGGTAACAGCAGTCGCATCTTTTCACCTGCGCAGCTCGATCTCTCAGTGGCGAGGAGTAACGCGTGGGAGGCTCACGCTGCCCCCGACACTTCCTGATTCTACTGCGCAGGCGCACCAACCGACCTGTAGGAGTCGCTGTCCACAACGCCCGATCCCCACCCATCAGTTTCCCACCCCCTAATACGGCCAATGTGTATTAGTATGAACGACCAGCTAAACTGAAAGCAATGTGGAGCGCTGGGCTCGAACAGGCAAGCCCAGCGTCTCAGTCATTCGTGGCGAGCGCCTTGCCCACTACGCCACGTAGCCGCCACACAGCGCTGCATCTTATCCCCTTCGTACCAGTGGCCATCAGGCTCCACAACAGTGGGCAGGGATCAGTGTCTGATCACGAAGTGTGTCTGACTCCCACCTAAACTGCACAGACTACAACATATATCATGCCAGTTAGGATACCTTATGTATACTGCACCCGTGTATACTTTACTTACTCAATAGTATATTCATCACTTCTCTGCCTTTTGGCTAAGATAAAGTATCCGTTCTCCTGAATGTCCCCAAGGGTATCAATAAAGGAATATCTGATCTTATATATATATTTAGATTCTGTAGTGAAGTGTTATTGACCATATTTATTGTAACGTGTAATAGGGCTGGGCGATATGGCCTAAAAATTAAATCCCTGATTTTTTTTTTTTTTATAAATACGATTTTAATCGATTTTCTTCTCTTGAGCTAAAAAAAAACGTTTGGGATGAATGTCCCTATTGGGATTGAAGTGCAAACCTAACTTTCACCAATCTTCACTAAAAATATTTTTTTAATAATATATAAAAGGTTACTCTTGATCAAACAAAGATGAATGTCCCCATTGGATTAATAGTGCAATAACCAGCTTTTTCACCAAACTTCACTTAAAACAAATAAAATGTGCCTCTTGATCATCAAACAAGAATTAATTTCCCTATTGGGATTAATAAAGTGCAAATCTAACTTTCACCAAACATCACTTTTTGTAAAATAAAAAGGTGACTATTAAAAAAAAAAAAAATTGAAAATCATCCCAAATCATTAATTCAAATTATCGATAATATCGATTAATCGCCCAGCCCTAGTGTAATATAACTGATACCTTTGATCACACTGCCTACTTGCTCATATGCATATATTCAGTTAAATTATATTGTTTACACTGCCTATTTTTTACTGTACTATAATTGTATTGCCTGTATTTATGTCTTCTACTATTACCATGCTCATACCTGTACCTCCCCTCCCCCATGATGCCTGAATTTCCCCAAGGGGATCTTGTCCTTATGTAGAACCGTATACGTCTCGTAGTGTATGACCAACTGTGCACAAAATGCAAACACCACCCGAAACCCAAACCCAGGAGAAGAGGGGGGAAAGTAAGCAGAAGCACCTTCTCTATCAAGTTGGACTCTTTGTTTACGAGTTGCGTTAGTTTCTGTAGGTGGGCGTCGACAGACTCCTGAATAGGCTGAGGAGAACCTGGAACGACAGACCGCAGCAGACAGACGAGAGGGGAAGAGAAGGCGAGGGGACAGGGGAGATGGTGGAGATTAGTTTTGAGGGACAGGAATAGAAGTTAGAAGTCACACAGTATAGGAACAGAAAGCAGAGATATATAGAGACGGAGCAGAGAAACGAAAACGCCATTTAACCCTTTCACTACCAAATGGTTAACCCTTTCACTGCCACAATACAGAAGGTTAACCCTTTCACTGTCACATGACAAATGGTTAACCCTTTCACAACCACACTGCAGAAGGTTAACCCTTTCACTACCACACTACAGACAGTTAACCGTCTGTAGTGAAGGGGGGGGGGGGGGTAGTGAAAGGGTTAACGGACACATTGAAGGAAAGCACAGAAGATTATTACTTCAGCCATGTGCGCAAGCACAATTCCCCCCTTTGCACGCATAACCATGCGTTGCAACATTTCCTAAAGCTTCCGAGGCGAGTCTCACCGGGGCGACTGGAGCTGAAGTACACGGCGAGGATGTTGTCACAGAAATGTGTGAGGTTAGCCAGCTGTCTGAGGTGGCTCTGCAGAGGGCTGCTGGGAAGACTGGCCTTGTGGAGCGGAGCCACAAACCCAAATACAAAGGCATCCAGACTGGCTGGCCTGGGACCAGTCACACACACACACAAGAGTGTAATCAAGGACAGATCCAAAGGATGGCTGGACCCAGAGAACAATTATACCACAAACATTGAATATAACGGATGTGGACAAATACGTACGAGTTGCCAAAGAAGTAGTTTGCTGTCCCCAGCCTGTGTGAGAGAAGGTTCAGGCACTCCTTGGCGTCACTGTAGATCTGAAGGAGGCCAATGGAGAGGGAGAAAGAAATAAATTTATATAAAGAAGAAGACTGCATACCTGGCTCTAAGTCAAGACAGAGCACACAACGGAATTCCGGTATTTTCTTTTAACCTGGACCCTATTTTTCCATCATTTTGAGTCTAAATGACCAATAGGGACAAACATTTTTGGAATCGGTGCATTAATAAGAGAGTGCTTCAGTCGACAGCCGGGGGTTCAGGCACAAAGTCAAAGTACGTCCACTAAAAGTGCTTGTTTTTGCCAGCACTTGGCTCAGACTGTCGAGTCTTCTAATTGTTACCCAAAACAGAAGTCTCGCTCAAACAGAAGTCTCGCTCTGAAATCACGGAAGGCGTAAATTGTTGCAGGGAGACTACGGTAGAAACGTGAGTGAGAGTTGGAGAGGAAGAGTTTGTTGTGTTGAGTACAGAAACTGTAGAGTTATCTAAAAGATATAAAACAATAGTTAGTGTTTGCGTATATTCCAATTGTACCTACAGAATGTCACGCCACACTTCAGTTTTCATAGACTACCTTTGTTGGATACGGACATGCTGAAAGTGTGGCTAGTTATGCTATTAACGGATGAAAACACTCCTGTCCGTACACTGCACCTCGCAGACCATTGGGTCTGTAGTGAGCATTTTGACCAGGGGAGAAGAAGAGAGAGCAGACAGAGTGGAGGTAATGTTATTAGATAAAGTCACTGTTTTGACCTGGGATGTTAGAACAGAGCCTGGAAGAACCTAAACGTAACCACAAAGGTCTATCTCTGTAGGGATCCTTTCAGGGGTTCTCAACCTTTCTGCTGCCAAGGCACCCCTGTGTTCAATAAAATATTCCAGGGCACCCCTACATACGATAAAGACTTTTCCGGTCCCGTCTTTTTGGCTACAATGATGACACAAGTGCTTGCTTTCAAAATAATGTTTATTTAAGAAACCGGGAAACACATTTGTGTGTATATGCCTATATAATGCATTATTAACAGGTGTTTCAGGTCTAAATGGCTTAGTACTGTTGACATTACACTGCTTGTAGTAGTAAATCAAATAGCATATTTCTTTAAATAAAATTACAGAAAATTATCACTAAAGTGCCATCTGTTGCAGCTGCACACTTTTCCATAAAAATTGCATATTTGGATAAGTGTGACCATTTCTCAAACTGAAAATCATGTTTTTTTTTTAATACAGAAAAGGATCACTAAAGTGCTATCTGTTGCAGCTGCACTGTTCTCCATAAAAATAGCATATTTGGATAAGTTTGACCATTTCTCAAAAATAGAAAATCATGTATTTTTTTTAAATACAGAAAAGGATCACCAAGTTACCATTTCTCAAAATATAAATAAACAGAAAATAAGCACGTGTTCACTCAGTGGACATTTCTAGCTCAATGCGAGGTCTGCTGCTGCTGGCTAATAATACGGTCAATACGTGGGGAGATCTTTGACAAGGCAACACGCATGTCATCCTCAAGGCTCAACTTGGCCCTATATTTTGTTTTCAGATCTGTCATGGATGAAAAGCCAGCTTCACACAGATATGTGGTGCTGAATGGTATCAACACCTTAACTGCTGCATCATGAGATACTTGGTACTCAGCACCACACTCTGAAATGAGCTCTCCAGGTGGTATCAGATGAGATTTCAATGAGTTCTTCCAAGAGTTTGGATGGAGATGTGTCAGGAAGCTTTGTCTCAATGTTGTCTGTACATCCCCTGTTGAGAACCACTGCTTTACATAATGTTGACACACAATAACAACCTGAGCATATCAGTGGCAAGAACCAGCACTTTCAGTGGACGTACTTTGACTTGCACAAATTAAGAGTGAGAATCACCAGACGTCCCAAGATACAATATTATCACGACACTAGTCACGATATTGTAATATTGCGATATCGGAATCACCCTTTAAGCAGATCAGGGTTTACCTTCCCCTCCACCTCAGTGATCGTGTGCAGAGGCGACTCTCCTTTGGTGAGCAGGATGCGTGAGAGGGCCGTGTTGGCATGGCGACTGGGGACCAGGAAATTGAGAGGGAACGGCGACCGGGAAGCGAACCACGGCCGCGTCAGATTGGCATAATTCTCCGCGTCCACCCAGAACGTATGCAACTGACGGAACATATAAATACCCATAGTTAATACACGCATTACACACACACGTGCAATGTTTAGGTAGTAAACAAGAGTGTGATCCCTCTGTTCTCACCAGCGCCGGCCGCAGCTTCTCCTCCACCAGAGCGATGTAGGCCATGGTGTCGGCTCCCTGTCTGGCTGACAGCTCATAGTCTGCATTAAACCTCTGAGGAAGGAGAACGTCATGCGTTACTGTACATTTAAACTCCCTTTAATAGTCTCAGGGAGATGAACAGTGGGTCCTCCTGGGCACAGAGAAGACTGTTGGCTTCCAGTGTGACAACCGAGTCGGTCCATAAAACCCCCCCATAACTGGTTCTGCAGCGGTGGGCCACCGCTGTGAAATGTGAAGATTCAAGTAACCACTTAGCCACAAGAATTGGGCCAATTACCAGAGTCATTATAAAGCATCTGAATTAGCCACTACAACTTGGGACTGAAGCATGGGAAAATGTCAAAACCATAACTGAAATAAATTAAAACGACTAGCAGAATGCCATTTGGTTCCACATATTTATGCGTTTCCTGTAACAACAGGAAGCTAGGGAGGAACTTGTCATGGTTATTGATGGCATTTATAGTAGCCAATAGTGCTGAATGTGCATTACGGTCGACCCATTAGCTAGCAAGCTAATGCTAGCAACATAGGTTAGCAACTAGAGATGTTCCGATACCATTTTTTCCTTTCCGATCCGATTCCGATACCTAAGCTTTGGGTATCGGCCGATACCGATACTTATCCGATACCAGTGCATACATTAAAAATATTAAAAAAATATTATATAAATTATAAAACGTTTTTTTTTTTAATACAGCTCCTGTTTTATATATACTGTTTTTTAGTAATAACTATAAAGTAATGGTATTTATTCAACAACAGGTGATTGTATAGATTAGTATTAGTATCAGTAATTGAAAACTATCTCAATGAGTTCACCCACGGAAAGGTTGTTGGCACATTAGTTCCACACGGACATTATTCGTTGCTGCACTTGCTTCCACAAGAAGGCTCCGTTTAGTACCAGAGGCTCTGTTGTTGTGATTTTTGCACAATAAATATTCAACATTCTCTTTTGAGACTCCGCCTCAGACTCTTATCATTTGGCACTAAAAGCTAAACATTGTCGCCGATATGGCTGTCCGCAACATGTCATTAATTGTGTACGCGACGTGCAATTGTGCAATGACAACGTTACCGTGAGCTATGTTAGCTAGCATGAGCTACCGCTATATGGAAAGACTAACGTTACTGCCGGTGACATTGTGATTTAACTTGGAATACTCCTTTGCCAACTTGCTGTACTTTGCTTGCAGATCTGCAGCCATTATTGCTGGATTATGTGAATAGCCCCAACTTTAGCCAAGGTAACGTCAAAGCTAGCTTTCGGTTAGCTGTTCAATGCTAATAACACCAGCCACCAAGCGAACTCATCAGAGCTCCCCGTCAACAGCGCTGTCGGGACGATGGCATTTTAAGAAAGTATCTGCTCTGCTGTTAATGGCAATTGACACTTTAATTCACGGTCGATTAAGCACACGTTTGTTTTATAATGCTCACCCAGCGAAGTATGAGTATATAAAGTATCTACAGAGCCCAACGTCCGCAGTGTTGTTGATAAATTACGTCATGGTATCGGAGCGCAACATTAGAGGGTACTCGCCGATACCGATACCAGCATTTTAGGCAGTATCGGCGGCATTTCCGATACTGGTATCGGTATCGGAACAACTCTATTAGCAACATTAGCTAACAATTGTTCCAATTTAGTTAAAGGGGCAGGGTGCTAGCTCAATTACAATGTGCTGTGAATGTCATTCTAGAAAGCATTTCATTGGATGCAAAATTAGTATACACCTGGTGTGCTGGATGACTCAAATAATTTTTTTGTTTACCAGGAAATGACCAACTGAATGGGGCCAATTACCACGGTCATTATAAAACATCTGAAATAGCCACTAGAACTGGGACTGAAGCATGGGGAAATAACTGAAATCAATGCCCCTATAAAAAATATATAGCCTATATATAGATTTACCTGTTTCCTCAGGAAGTTTAGGATTTTTGATGGTTCCGTTAGTGTGGAGTCTCCGTATGCCAGCTCTGGAACAGTCGCTACAGGATAGAGGAAGATAGAAGAAGCATGCGTGCGTTATGTCTTGTCACTGTGCCATAGGTCACATAACACATTCTAAAAAGTACAATATGATGAGGTCAGTATGAACGTGTGTTAGTTAGCTGGACCCTCTGCATACTAGCATGTTGTTAATGTCTTTTAACTTGTACAGGCCTACCTGTCCACTACTAAAGACAGTCCTTACAGCCCCTCTCACCCGGTCAGAGTTATACATTATACTAGAGTTCGGTGGACTGGACACATTATATGGATGACCTTCTCTGGTTGAAATGTAGGGCTGTACCGAATGTCATTTTTTAACATTCGAAGCTTCGATTGAAGTACTCGAACGAAGCTTCGAATGTCTATAAAAAAAAATTTACTTGAGAAAATATATATATATATATATATATATATATATTTTTTTTTATAAACTAAATCCTCAATTTGAATAAAGTGATTAAATTAGTATTTTTATTTTATTAAATAAACTCTCTTTAATGAATATAACTCATCAGTTTCATCAACATAAATAATCCAATAAGGGCACGGTTGGTATGAAAGTGATGGTGATGTCTTTAGTATAATATTAGTGTAGCCTAATCTTTAACTGCAACTGTGAAGAAAACCCCCATTGGTTTAAACAGATTGAATAGACAAAACAAATAAAAAATTCGAATGTTGATTTAGAATTCGAATGTCAACATTATGGTCGAAGCTTCGAAGCATTCGGTACAGCAAATGCATAACTATCATTGGTATTTGTTAATTTTTTAAGGGCCTTATTGGTAAACATCCCTCTTAAAAATCTCTATGATCCACTATGAAATCTTGGAACCTATTCTACACGTTCAAATGACTGGTTGGTTCTTAGGGTTCCTGGAGTTTGCTCTGAACTAGGAAAAACTGCTTTTTCCTTTGATGCTTCCAACACCTGGAATGCCCTCCAAATGACAAAGCTAAAGGTTCTTCCTTCTTTTGCAAAATGTTTAAGTATGATCGCCGACCACTGTCGACTTGTAACCGTCTTAACCGATTTATTTATTGTTTATTTGTATTTATTGTGTCTATATGTATGAAATTGCTGATAAACTATGTTTTGTTTTGTAAGCTCGTCATCACTGTAAATGAGGGTAACCTGAGTGTCTTACGAGTTGAAATAAAGGTTTGCAATGAAATTAAATACCAAACACTAACGCCATGGGGATGCCATTTTGATACCAGAGGTCTACAGTGCGTTCAAATACAATGCATAGTGACATGTATTAGGGCCTGTGCGATTGCATATAAAGTCAATGGAAAGATGTGAACGGAGCGAGAAAGACACAGCTTCGCTCCAGGTGGCGGGAGCGGCATTCACTCAAGACAAGCTGAGAATTCGCCTGGCATGATGGAGAGAATGTCAACATAATCTTCACAATGAAGATGAAATAGACAGCTCTGGTTGTTCTGTGGCCTATAGATAATGAATAGGTCCCATTTAGAAAATGTCCCATTTCTGTAAATATCAACAATGTTACTGCTGAGATCATATAGCGTGTCTGTCTTCACGACAGTTTTGACTGAGAATGTTCCAATGGTCAAACTGATGAGTACAGCGAGACAGTATCCGTCTCTGTGTTGTGCTTGAACGTAATGTGAGGGAAAGGAGTCTTGGGATTACAAGAACATGGCATCAACATTGTCCCAACTATGTCTCAAACACACATAACCAGTTGACTGCAATGTCATTTAGACACTTTGACAAATTAGAGGCTCCAGCACCAACGCATCGTACCATTATGTAATATATAACTCTGCTTTCGCTCACAGTGGCCTACAGTACAGACAGTGGACAATATTAATAATCAACATTGTTGATCTCCGATACATGTAGCACAGCTGCAGTCTACCTGTTAGAGTGTTCCATGTCCAGTCAATGGGAGAAACTGTGACCTTTGCCCCTGAGAATTTTAAATATGCCTGTAAGAGAAAAGACCAGCAAGAGAGAGAGAGAAAGTATGTGATTAAAACAAGACTAGGCTTGCCTAGTACAGCTGCTGGACCCAGCATACAATCTTATTCCAAATGAACATTATTCTACACAGTGTTCTCAGGTCTGAAACAGAACATGTACCATGTGCTCAGAATATTCCTCTGGCTGCTCTGTGTTTCATCCCAACCTCTTCCCAATTCACTGTCTAGGGAGCAGCTTCAGTACTTTGTACCTAAAGGACTACTGAAATAATTCCTCCTCGACAGTAATGATGCACCGTCACAACATTACAATGTACAGTATACGTCGTGTTAATGATGCACTGTCACAACATTACAATGTACAGTATACACTGTTAATGATGCATTGTCACAACATTACAATGTACAGTATACTATCCACCATGTTAATGATGCACTGTCACAACATTACAATGTACAGTATACTATCCACCATGTTAATGATGCACTGTCACAACATTACAATGTACAGTATCCACCATGTTAATGATGCACTGTCACAACATTACAATGTACAGTATACTATCCACCATGTTAATGATGCACTGTCACAACATTACATGTACAGTATCCACTATGTTAATGATGCACTGTCACAACATTACAATGTACAGTATCCACCATGTTAGCAGGCAGCTAAAGTGATGCACTTGGCATCAACTGGTGAATGTTCACTGCTGTGATTTGATTTAAGAATAGTTGAATGTCTGTTGGACACATTATCAGTCTTTCATCCAGACTGAGCTAGCACAGCACTCTGGTGTTTGCGGAGGCAGTATTTATTTAGTTTCATATAATCACAAAGTGTTTCACCAAACCAACATTACCAGCATGCATGCCACTTGGGTAAATCCACAAAATAAAAACATGTGGTTAATTTGCATATTTGTTTGTGACAAAGTTATTGATTTGGGGGACAATGAGATGTCTGGCTAGCAAGCCAGCCTTGTTGTCACACACACTGTCAGACCATATCGACGGTTTGTAAACCATAGGCAACATTATTGACAGAAAGCCTTGCTAGCATAAAGCGATAGCTTGCATGCTCATTTTCACTGGCACTAGTCAAATGAGGTGGTTGTCTAGAAGTTATTAAGCAAAGCCAAATGACATGCTTATCCAACATAAATGGTCAATTAAAATAGGCCTGTTGCTTTTATCCATTTTCTTCCTCACCCATTCACTCACACAGACAGTGGAGGCAACCATGCAAGGTGCCAACCTGCTCATCAGGAGCAATTAAGGGTTAAGTGTCTTGCTCAAGGACACTTTGACACGCTGCCCGGGAGGAGCGGGAATTGAATCGAATCTGGAACCATCCAATTACCAGAGACGACTGCTTAACCTTACAGTTTGCAGACTGTAGAACCAACTTTATTCTACACAGTCCTCATAAGAACTAAGGCACTCTTCCTCCTGTAAAACCAAACCAACAGATTAACTGACTAAAACCAAACCAACAGATTAACTGACTAAAACCAAACTAACAGATTAACTGTCTAAGGCCGGGGACAAACGGTGTCAATTCTCGAGCAAGCAGGAGCCTGGCTGTTCACACCTGAAGCATTATTTATCCGCACAGGTCAGCAAGAGATTCTGCTCCTCTGCTCCAATCACACATAGAGGCGCTGGCAGAGAAAATGGACCAGGCACCGAAAATATCGCTGAAGATGGGCATGGAGCTATGCGCTTTGATCCAATTGGCATGTCTGCTTTATTTTTATAAATAAAATAAATTACCTACCTTCTTACCTTACCTTTTTGCACTTTGCTACCAAGTAATCTACTGTGCCTATATTAGGCCTACTACGCTAATATGTTTATACTACTATGCACTCAAGTTCAACACTGTTTGATGAACAATATCACTTAGCTGCCAGAGTTGTACCCTTCTGCTGACTTGTTGTACAGAACGGAATTTGGCACTGGCTGCTACACTAGCTCTACATGACGAGCAAACTTGGCACCAAGGGGCCACAGTAATTATTGTTGATACGAAGAAGCTTCGCCTTCTACTACAAATTGAGGGCAATAAAGAAAGAAAATGACACCAGCTTTAAGCAGAACACAAGCATAACATCAGTATTACAGGCATGGAGAGCAAACACTGAATAAACACATTCTTGACAGCTTGCATGTCATCAAGCTGAAAAGAGTCACTTCGTGATAGAGGACTGCAATTGCTAATGTATACCGAATGCTGCTGAGAGCCAACACAAGACTAGTCCATATTACAAATGGCAAGCGAGCAAACAATAACATAAATTAACAGTTGACAAACAGCAAGCTGACCTTGAGGATGTATTGATAGCAACGAAAATGGCATCCGATAGCCAGGTGCACACGAAGGATAAAGCAAGTAGTTAGCACAGATGGTAGCTATAATGACGAAGCTCTTCTGTGTTCAGCCAAATCAAGTAGACAACTCGCTTAGTCGGACTGTTGTTATTCCTTTCCAGTTCTATCTGGCTAGGCTAGCTACCAGCGTAGAGTGAGTGAGCTAACGTTAGCACGGATGCTAACCGGAGAAAGTCCTAGAGACCGCCGCTTTCACAATTGAATAACATAATCGCTGTTTCAAAAGCAGTTAAAATAGATACATAGGATGTGTTTTACAAACTGCATGTCACGTTACCAAAACAACGAGAGACTCGGCGTGGACAGAGGGCAAGCCCCAGTCGCCTCCCCAACATCTCAGCTCCATGGGAGTCGCCATATTTTTGTAGCATGGAAGAACCGGATGACGTCACGAGGAATCTGTCATATCAGAGGCGGGCGGAGGAGGACAAGCGTGCAGGTAGATCAAGGAGGGGCGTGGTTTCGAAACGCATCCTTTCATTTCTGTCACTGAACTTTGCGCACTCCTACGCAGAGAGTTGGACGACGTTCCACCATCAAACATGTCATATTGTCATGTGTGCTTTTTGGAGGCGTAGGAGTGTGTGAACTTTGTCACTGACATGACAACAATCTTTATGTCATTTTTAGACATTTTGCCATGATGATGAGAGTGAGACGTAGGCGAGTGAGTAGCCTCCAGCTGCAGCCTCGGAGATTGTTCCAGATTGGGCAACTTCCGCCCGCTCCCACGACATTTCTCCCGGTGACAGGACAATGCGCTGATTGGCGGAAAGTACGGAAGTATCTCGAAGTACGTCTGACGTATCTCGAAGTACGTCTGACGTATCTCAAATTACGTCTGACGTTTCTCTACGTTAGCGAACGTTAATTGAACGTTGTATTCATAAGATAAGATAAATTCAGCAGCATGGGGAGGGGGGAGGGGAGGTACAGGTAGTAGAAGACATAGAGGTACAGGTCACATAATTATAGTACAGTGGAGAAGTAAAAATAGAATAAAAAGGCAGTGTAAACAATATACAATATTATTAACACTTTGGGTGCCGGGAAACGCCTAAACACATCATTCCCGGCCATGCTCAAGTTGCCGAAGACGCCTTACAACGTCTTTAATATCAATATTTCAAAAATCTGGGATCGGATTCATATGTCCCCTCCGCTGGCCTGAGATCCACCAGGAGGACCCACTGAGCTCTCTGGCGGTTCAGGAGCGCCATCTGGTGGCCGATCGGCGCAATCGCTTAACAGGAAGTGCTGTAGAGGTTGTGCTGGACGGCCGTATTACTTCCGGGCACTCGCTAATAGGTCCCGGGACTCGATCTCGACACACTACATAGCGATCGATTGCCAATAACTCGATAAACAACATGATTTGGACGTATATACCATTATACAAGCTGGAGATGGACCGGGTAAATCTACATCCCATAAGGATAAAATTTCTACTCTACGATGATCGCCCAACGGCGCGCGGAGACTGGGGTGAGTTTTAGCGTGTAAAGTTACCGTCTTCGATACTAACTGCTATTATCAACATTTGACCCACATTAGATGATTGGTATAACGCTGCCCATTATAAACGCCCCCTAGCCCATCCGGTCAACATCAGATGACGTGTAGTAACTTCTAGAAGTACGTCTAGTTGGAATTTTTTATATCGCGCTGATTGCCATAAAACTGTATTGCATCATCAATATAATGTATTTGGGGCTATAGATCACGTTCTGGAGAAAGCTGCAGAAGGAGATGAAAACATACTTATACATTAGACCATACTTTACTATGAATGAAAAAGTTTAACGTTGCTACACAATGAACAATACATATAGGACTTTGAATGGGCCCTATGCGCGCATCCTATTATTATGCAAAGTCTAGGTGGTAAGTGCCGGCGCGACGACACAAAAATTACTCGTCGCCGGCACTTATCACCTAGACTTTGCATAATAATAGGATACCGACAACCAAATACAAGCCCTGTAGGTGTAGGTGGGGGGTTGCTTGATCTCTCGACTGGAAGGATGAGACAAGGTGTATCATCTGTTCTGTGCGCAACCGAGGGAACATGTATGCGCGTGCGCGTGCACGGGAGCGCGCGTGCGCGGGCGTTTGGCCTTCGCCCATATTACGACTGCACCCCTGGTTCTTATTAATCCCTAATGTCATGTATGTTGTGTATGTCATAAATGTCGATATGAATTGAAAATGGGGGACCCTGATGTAAACAAGACGAAAGTCTTTCTCTGGTCTGCATCCCCTTAACAATTGTGTGTATTGCGCGGCGCAATACGTTTTCATTCATTCATTCATTTCACCCCCACTACTCCCAAAAGTAACACTAAATAGATAAAGTACAACAACGCCAGACTCAAGAAACTGTGTTCCCTTTGGATGTGGTTTGTTTACACTGCACACGACACTCGAGGCTGCATGGGTGTAATCTCTCCTCTATCAAAGAGGTTGCGTTCAGGAATCGACGTTGTGATGTCCTACGGACAGTGGTGCATTATTGAAATCATCTGGGGTTGCACGCACCTAATGGTCCGCGCGTGCGCGCGCTCCCGCGAATGCGCATTTAATGTCCCCTCGCTTGAGCACAGACTAAAGACAGTGCCTAATTGCCTCTACGAATGGAATGTAACACATGTCATTCACAACAAGTTAGGTGTGAATGTATCTGAGAACGTATTTAATACACCTGACGACCGGCGCTATTGATATGCAAATAGCGAGTACTTATCTGGGGTTAGTACAACCCCGTCCCATGAAGAATGCATGCCTGCCTACGGATCTTCCTCTCTAAAAGGCCCACACAATCAGTGGTGCAGTGCTGGTATAACTCGGTATAACCAGTGGTGCAGTGCTGGTATAACTCGGTATAACGGCGTTATACCTCGGTCACTGAGGCTGAAGTACGCGCAATCGCTTTTTACATGGCATTATCCAACCGGACTCCCGGAGAAGCATGCAGCTGCAGAGCCGCAGAGCCAGCGGCGCTCTCTGGGCCGCGCGCTGACGGCCGCGCTGTGAGGCAATAGTATCCAGCTGCAGGACGAGAGCAGCCAAAAAAAACTGTGCATGCGCGCGCACGCGTGTGGAGCGTTTGACCTACTGTCAATTTGCCACTGCACCACTGGGTATAACGGCGTTATACCTCGGTCACTGAGGCTGAAGTACGCGCAATCGCTTTTTACATGGCATTATCCAACCGGACTCCCGGAGAAGCATGCAGCTGCAGAGCCGCAGAGCCAGCGGCGCTCTCTGGGCCGCGCGCTGACGGCCGCGCTGTGAGGCAATAGTATCCAGCTGCAGGACGAGAGCAGCCAAAAAAAACTGTGCATGCGTGCGCACGCGCGTGGAGCGTTTGACCTACTGTCAATTTGCCACTGCACCACTGCACACAATACAGCATGTCTTGAATGTTCAGGCAGGAATTCACCGCAAGAAAATGTGTTGCTAATCTTTGTTCAGTACAATATGATTGGAAAAATAAGCTACACCTGGAATGAATAAAGTGATTTCTTTTTTTTTAACTGTCAAGGGTACCAGCGTCTTTTTCTCCAGTAGCGCGACTAATATCCATATCAGTTACATCATCCAAGGTATTGTTACTCAATGTTTGTGAGCGTGGTTTGGAGATATTCACAGTAATTGTTAATTCAGTAAAGTAGTCAGATCTACTCTTTATTGAAGGTACTGATATGATATGATTCTACGATTAATACTACAAATGTAATGGTCCTCAATGAGTATAACAATTACACAAAACATTAGCTTTATATCAGCCTTTCTGAAAGAAGAAATGGTTTCTTTATACATAGTCCTATATATATAATTTGAAATAAAAAAATACCATGTTCCTTATTCCTGTATTATGATCAAACAATTACACAAAAATGCATCCTATATGACTCATATGCCAAAACATTCAGAAATACCCAAATGATGCGAGTTTGTTTTTTTATGACATGCACAACTACAAGCTTTTAAGAACACTGACATAACCGCTGAATATCACTGAAATCCAAGTTAATGTATATCTTAGAAGTTCTTTGTTTCATCGTACAAACAGCCAAAGCTGTCATGTATGTTGTGTATGTCATAAATGTCGATATGAATTGAAAATGGGGGACCCTGATGTAAACAAGACAAACGTCTTTCTCTGGTCTGCATCCCCTTAACAATTGTGTGTATTGCGCCAAAGGGAACACAGTTTCTTGAGTCTGGCGTTGTTGTACTTTATCTATTTAGTGTTACTTTTGGGAGTAGTGGGGGAGAAATGAATGAATGAATGAATGAATGAAAACTTTATTTAACAGATTGCAGAATGGGTACAATACAGTACGGCGCAATACACACAATTGTTAAGGGGATGCAGACCAGAGAAAGACTTTCGTCTTGTTTACATCAGGGTCCCCCATTTTCAATTCATATCGACATTTATGACATACACAACATACATGACATTAGGGATTAATAAGAACGAGCCGCCTCGGAAGAAGACGGCCGCTGCTGCTGAAACCACCGCCTCGCGTCGCCTCGCTGGCTCTTCCGCTTCACAGCGCAGCAGCGGGCGATAAGGGGGCGTGCTAGCGCGCGGTCACATGGGCTTAGTGGCCAATCAGAGGAACCCGGAAACCGAACTGCGTTGCATTTGGCATAGACGCTACCCAACCCCCCCCCCCCCCCCCCGACCTCCAATGTACAGCCCCACCCAACCCCACCCCACCTATACCCAACCTCCCCCAATGTACAGTTTCTATGTCAAATACTATATACACTCTTTTTCTGGATTTTTTTGTATCACAAACAGTACTGTATTTGCAAATCTGGTATGTCATAAATGTATAGATGTAGCAGTACTGTATCTGTATGTCGTGTGTGTCATATGATGAATTGAAAATGGGGGACCCTGATGTAAAGAAGACGAAAGTCTTTCTCTGGTCTGCATCCCCTTAACAATTGTATGTATTGAGCTGTACTGTACTGTACCCATTCTGCAATCTGTTAATAAACTTTTCAATCAATCAATAATGCAGATATGAATAACTTCTATGATGAACTCAAGCACCTCAAGGAGAAGGACGTCAAATTGGATCTAAATGCTATAACACTCTCAGACTACTAGAGAAAGGGCTATATCCCTAGAGGTATTAGAATTAAGAAATTCCCAGCCTATGGCTCAAAGGACAATGGAGATTTTAGAAATAAATGGGAAGCCATTCTGTCCAAATGCTCCTCAGATTTAATTCTCCTTTTAATTGAGGAATCTAAAAAGGATAGGCTAATCATCCAACAAGAAATTGATACAATCAATGAGAAGCTGACGGCCCTTAATGGGGACCCAGAATTCCCCACACTGTACATTGGAATACTGACATACATTTGACATAGAAACTGTACATTGGAGGAGGTTGGGTAGGTGGGGTGGGGTTGGGTGGGGCTGTACATTGGAATACTGACAAAGCCATGCTTGGTCTTTATTGTACAACTGGGTTAGGACATTTGTAGGGGCCAGTTTTGAATTGCAGTCTCCTGTAGGTGTTCTTTGAGAGTGTTTTTGAAGGTGGGTAGTGATTCACATTCCTTTACAGCTTTGGGTAGGGCGTTCCACATTGTTGTGGCATAATTGCGAAACGTGTTTAGTCCCTTGTTTGAGCCGAATCTGGGTTTTACATGATTTGTGGAGCTCCCTCTGGTGTTGTGATCGTGGTATTCACTGACCTTTGGGAAGTATTTTGACATGTACATGGGTACCTTGGTCGTGTGTATCTTGTAGACCAGGCCCATTGCAAGTTGCTGTACTCTGTCGTCTACTCTAAGCCATCCTAGGTTGGCAAAGTGTGCAGGGGTGAGGTGGGTTCTAGGAGTCAGGTCAAGCAGTAGTCTGACTAGTTTGTTTTGAGATGTTTGTAATTTGGTTTTTATTGCCTTTGAGGTGCTTTGGTACCATGGGGTGCAAGCATAGTCGTAGTACCCTTGAATGAGTGCTCCTGCCAGAGTCTTCAGGGTATTCTTGTTTGTTCAGGGTATTGTTCAGGGGATCAATAAAGGAATATCTTATCTTATCTTACCAGGGAGGAGATCCGGTACAAGAATCGAGTTCGTTGATTGACTTTTTTTATTACATTGGATGCCATTTTGTCACAGGAAAGATTAGCCTCTAGGATGGAACCCAGGTAGGTAATTTCATCTTTCCTTGTGACAATATTGTCACCCACTGTAACTGAGAAGCCGTCGGTTTTGCTGAGTTTGTTATTTGAACCGAAGAGAATGGACTCTGTTTTGCCCATGTGTAATGATAGTTTGTTGTCGGCGCGCCATATGCAGATTTTGCCTAGTTCCGAGCTGAGGGTTTTTTCAACCTGTAACTTGTTCTTGTCAGAGACCAGCAGGGCTGAGTCGTCCGCAAACAGGAACAAGTTGCAGTCACAAGCTGACGACATGTCATTTGCATAAATTAGGAACAGTAGTGGTCCTAGTATGCTTCCTTGTGGAACACCACAGTTCACTGTGAGGGGGGGGATAGGGTACCGTTTACCTCCACCATCTGTTCTCTCCCCTCCAGGTAGGATTGTATCCAGCTCACTGATAAACTATCAAAACCAATTGCTTTTAGCTTGTCAATCAGAATGGTGTGATTGACAGTGTCGAAGGCCTTTTGTAGGTCTAGCATGACCATGCCGCAGTATTTGCCCGCGTCCACCTCTTGCTTGATGTGGTCGTTCAAATAGAGAAGGCATGTGTCAGTGGAGTGGGATGTTCTGAAGCCAGATTGGAATTCGTAGATTAGATTTTTATCCGTAAGGTACTTTTCGACCTGTTCGTATACTATTTTTTCCATGACTTTCGAGATGGATGTAAGGATAGAAACAGGGCTAAAGGACTTACCTTTGCCCCAACCAATCAAGTGAATGACTTTGACTTAAATGTTGAATACAAATTTAAGTTTAAAAAAAAAAAAAAAAAAAAAAATACCTGTTTCGTTTTTATAGAAACCTCCACTTAAAGGCATGGTACAAGATATCTCCTACACCGGCAACTTCTACTCAGTCTGGTGTAGATAGCCACCGCCTCAAACCTAAGTCTCACTTCTGTCCCACAGTGCAGAATCCCACACTGAACACTTTTGAGAAGAAAGTCAGTTATGAGATAGATAATCTCCTTGCTAAAAGCACAACCTCTAGTGTTACGAAGGATCAGATTAAACCGAATATATATATATTTATTAAACTAAAAGGAGAAAAACCTTCAAAGGAAAGAAGGGACCGCACACTCCACAGGACTCGTTTTTGCTTATTTATTGTTTGCACAACGCGTTTCGCTGTCGCTTCCTCAGGTGCTAGCACCTGAGGAAGCGACAGCGAAACGCGTTGTGCAAACAATAAATAAGCAAAAACGAGTCCTGTGGAGTGTGCGGTCCCTTCTTTCCTTTGAAGGTTTTTCTCCTTTTAGTTTATTTATCTCTCTTGCGCTGACCTGCACCTCCAGTCGGGGTCCAACCAGATGTGCACGAGTCCTATCTAGTTTAATATATATTTATTAATTGATATATATTGCATAATATTTGTATATCGTTTGATATCCCTTGTGTATTCCTTGTACATATACACGGAATATCCCTTTAACCTAGTACAGACCATAATATTTCGTTCTCTTATTGGACAGCGGTCCCTTAGGCGCCACTGCCATACCCCCAAGGTCTGGTTCAAAGTCACCGCCAAAGACTTGCCTGGACATGAACGGCTCTGCGCAAGGATACGAGACAGGAATAAAGCTGGTACTAGTTTGTTCACCTAACGTATAAATACGGCGCAGGTGAATACAGAAGTTAAGTTACCCAATAAGTTGAAGCCTCACCCACGATACAACGTGCGGTGAAGTATGGCCTGTTTGGCCCCAAATAGAGCATTGAGACCGCGTGCGAATTAATAACTGAAGTATCAGAGTTTAACGCTGTACCGTCGAGTTCGACCTATTCTATTAATTCAGTAATAGTCTATTTATGTATAGTGTATCATGCGGCTACCGTTCTACAGTGACCAGCATCACCAACGTTTCCTCGTACCAGCTAGTGTGCTTATCCAGGCTGGGCAGCTTACCCTGGCGCCTTCACCCGAGGAGCCCTAGACGAGGACCGTGTGGACATGTACACTGGATAACCTACCCGACGACTACATAGCCCTTTTCGGCTGGATTATATTTGCTTTGGTCCTGTAATTGATGGAGCGGAGAATCGTCTACACCCACAATTGTGTGGGATTTACCCTGTGAGGAGCAACGTCGAGCCCGCCTCTCAGAAGCCTGAGGCTGGCTAGCTTTCTTCCATGCGGAGCTGCATGCCGGAGAACAGCTGTTATTCGTCTGCGGATCAAGAGATTATCGCACCGTCTCCTGTACTTGGAGTCTCCCTATTCTTCGTTGACCCAGACTCTGCTACCGACAAATCCTCTCCCCTTGCTGGCCTACAACCGGAGGGACCCTACCAGTATCTCCCGCTGCCTTACTAGTGTACCATAGATATAATTCCTAAGATACAGGTGGTATTCATTATCTCCTGCGTAATATGATAATGGATTACGTTATTGATTTGCTCACGCACATTCTTTCGCCTTATAAGCGCAACCCTACGTAAAGTATTGTTATATACTATCATTGCTGCTAATAAATATTATTATAACCCAGTTTTGTGTGGAACCGTGTCATTGTGGGAAGTGTTCATCTGATATACCTGTGTACTGTATTAGTAATGTACATAAGACAGTAGTGGTTTAATGATACCATACTTATATAATACAGTCAGGGAATTGTACCCCTCAGTTACAATTGGTCCTTCGAGCCGGATGGTAACTAGTGTAATATTAATATAGTAGTATTAATATTGACATGGCCAATGATGAACACTCCACAAACGGTTCTCCTAAAATAGATCGCCCGCAGCGTAGACGGCAGACACCTCAGTACTTAGAGGACTACGCTGCCAGTATACTACCTAGCTTTCTACAGACGTTAAACGCGGAAAAAGTAGATAGTAAAATTATGTCCAACCCTACCGACCAGGCGACCCCGCCAGTAGAGACCCTAGTGGGTTCTAACGTAACTGACCAAGCTCACGGGGGGACCAGGAGGGACCTGACATGACTTTACCCCCCGCCAACGTCGACGAGGTAGTCCCCGGAGAGCTCCAGGATAAAGAAAGCCCTCCAGGGACGGAACCCGACCCACCACAAGAAGAGACGCGCACCCAGGAGATGGATCTCCTCGGTACGCGACAGGAGAACGGATCTCCAACGAGTACTACCATAAGCCGATCACCTCAACTAGCGTCTTCCCCCAGCGAGGCGGACAAGATGCTGGCGCAGGCCTTTATCGCCAGCCTGGCAGCCTCAACCGAGTGCGATCGACTCCAAGCACAGACGCTTAGCGAGCGCGAACATTCTTCCATGGAAAGAGAACGCCTTCAAGCGCAGCAACGGAGTGACGAAGACCGCATACGCCTAGAGATTAGACACCTCCAGACGGAAGAGAATATGGGAAGAGACCGCGCCGAAGCCCAGCGCGCCGCCGCCGAAGCCCAGCGCGCCGGTGCCCAACGCGAAGCAGAGCGCGACCTCGCTCTCACCAAGCGCGAAGCCGAGCGCGACCGATTACAAGCGCAGATAATGGAGCAGCTGATTACCAGGGTAACCCCCCCTCCCTCCGCACGGGGCTCCAGGGCCTCGTCAATACAAGGGTCTAGGGCACCCTCCCCTACCCGATCAAGCGACCCTGAGCCCGGCCAACAGAGAGAGCCTATACCCCTCTCCGAACCCCTTCCCCGACCGGTCCAAGCGAGACCCAGCAACAGGGAAGAACCGGCCTATGCCACGGAGAGGCTAAATAGACGATTACAGGATCTAGATGACCTGGCAGAGGAAGAAGAAGAGGGAGAGGAGGAGAGTCAAGCCCAACAGCATCACCGTACTCCACAGGACCAGGAGGTCCAGTACAGCCCAGACTTTACCCCCGCGGCTCTGCGCTACAGACCCCCGACTCAATTCACGGGTGAGCTTGACGCACGACCAGCCCCGAGGAACAGCACCTGGGTACGCGGGCCTTGGTACCCGACAGGTACCAGCCCACCACGACAAGTAAGAGGAGACTCGCCCAGGAGGCCTCTCCTCCAACGCTCACCGATGTGCCAGCCATCCATGGCATCGTACCTTGGCACACCGACGTTCCCGGACTTCACGCACAAGAACAGAGCACAGTACACAGAGCTACGAATGTGCTTAGAGACAATGATGTCCGATGTAACTGATGAACCGTACAAGTATGCTATCCTACTCAAGCACCTGAAGGTGCCCAGAGCGCACAATATAGCGCTGGCATATTCCACCTCTACTACCCCAAACACCGCGGCTCTAGCAGCCCTCGACCAACGATATGGACGCATATGGGACTACGTAATACAAGAGATAAGGAATATTGACCGTCTACCCCCAGCCACAGACAATCGCTCACTAGATGACCTGTCTATCAAGGTACAATCCCTGGTAGGATGCTGGGGGCGCAAAAGGAAAAGGGTATGCACGAACTGTACGCAAACTCTAATGTTGAGAGGATTTTAGAGAAGCTTCCGCCCGCCCGACAAGAGCGCTTCAGGCGGCAAAGAGACCACCGTGATCCTAACGGTCCCGAGCCATCCCTCCTAGACCTAGCCGACTTCCTGGCGAGAGAAGTCAACAGCCTACGGTTGGATACGTTCGTGCGGAGCACACCAAGCTCCAGAGAGGGACCTAGGAGAGCAAACGATGGCCGCAGGCTGGTGACCGTCATGCACCAAGCCGAATCAGTACCGAGCAACAAGAACCACAGTACCCCCTCGATGAAAGAGAAGTGGAAGATTGTATGCCCGTACTGCGAAAAGGAACACTGGCTGTCTGTCACATAGCAATGTCACAAGACAATATAGAATAAGCTGGAACGGGCTGTATGTGAAAACCAGCCCGTCCCAGTAGTGCTTTTAAAGCACCGGTCCCAGGCAGGTAAAGAAAATAACACACGTTCTGTGACACGTTCAAGAAGATGACCGCCGACGAGGTGAGTCAATGGATAAAGTCCAACCGACGCTGTTACCGATGTGCGCGCAGTCACCTGGCAGCCGAGTGCCGCCTAAAGAAGAGGTGTAGTCGGTGTGACGGAGCCCACTTGGACGTCCTACATGACAGTAACAGAAGAAAGCCTGCACCCTCAAGCAGCACAAAGGCAAGTGTTATGTACATTGACCCCGCCAGCAGCGGGGGCGCCCGGGTGCTCTTGAAGGTGGTCCGCGTAACATTGAGTTACGAAGACAAGGTCATGGACACCTACGCCGTCCTTGACGACGGGTCAGAGAAGACCCTTCTCCTCGCGTCCGCTGCGGCCCAGCTGGGGCTGCGGGGGAGCGAAGAAACGATGACGATTCTGACAATAAGAAGAGACCTGAAGACGATAAAGGGCGAGAATGTCTCCTTCACTATCGCAGCAAGCGGGCAGCCAGAGAGACGGTATAGGATCACTAACGCTTTCACCAGCCAAGACATAGGCCTGTCGCAGTACACCTACCCCATTGCCAAGCTGATGGATAAATATGTGCACCTGCGTCAACTACCTATACCGCTCATAGACGGTGCCACCCCAACCCTGCTGATAGGATCCGACCATGCACACCTCATCGTCCCGATGGACCGGGTCCACACTGGGCCCAGAGGCTGTCCAGCAGCAGTCGAGACCCGCCTAGGATGGACACTACAAGGCCCCCTCTCTAGGTCTCCTAACCGAACAGCAGCCACTAGCTGCCTCCACTCCAGAGTGACAGAAGAAGACACCACCCTCCTACAGCACGTCGAGAGGCTATGGACACTAGAGACAATGCCCTTTAAGAACGAAAAGAAACACATTCGTTCCAAGGAAGACATTTATGCTATAGCCCTCCTCGAGCGGGGGACAAAGAGAGTCAAAGTCAACGGAGTGATGAGATACGCAACTCCACTCCTGAGGCGAGAGGGTATGCCTACCTTCCACGCCCCCAAAAGAAGCGACGGAGCGGTATCTATCGAACACAGAGCGGCGCCTAGCCAGAGACCCCGCTCAAGCTACTGTGTACCGCGCTGAGATTGACAAGCTAATCACAGCGGGACACAAAGAAAATTGACATTAAAGAGGCCGATCAGACGACCGAATCATGGTACGTGCCGCACCACAAAGTCCACCACAACGGCAAGGATCGTATTATGTTTAACTGCAGCTACCAGATCGGATCACAAAATCTGAATAAAGAGCTCTTGCCCGGCCCAACACTCGGCCCCTCTCTACTAGGCGTGTTGCTACGTTTCCGCCAAGACAAGGTGGCCATCAGCGGCGACATCAAAGGGATGTTCCTGCAGGTGCGACTAGTGGAGGAGGACAAGCCCCTGCTGCGGTTCTTATGGAGAGAGAGGATCGGGGATGAGCAACCATCCATCTATCAATGGGAAGTCCTCCCTTTCGGAACCACATGCAGCCCATGCTGTGCTACGTTTGCACTGCAAAAACACGTCGCAGAGGACCCAGCAGCTGATGAAGAGGTCCGACAAAGTGTAGGAAATAGTTTCTACGTGGACAACTGTCTGCAAAGCGTCTCGACGCCAGAAGAGGCCCTCCTACTCAAGCTCCGCGTCTCCCTGATCAAAGGCGGCTTTGATCTCCGGCAGTGGGCCAGCAGCGACCCTCAAGTATTGCGCAGCCTCTCCCCAGAGGACAAGGCAGCAAGCAGCGAGACCTGGATGGCGACCATCCCAGGAGAAGCCCAAGAAATGACATTAGGACTAGTCTGGCGCTTCAAAACAGACTCGCTCCATTATAAACACACACCCCTGACCAAGGAGCAGGGAAGGTCGACTTCACTACCGACCACAAGACGGAGTGTATACAGAACACTCGCCAGACAATATGACCCGTTGGGATGTATTCTACCTTACACCACCAGGGCAAAGATGATTGTAAGAGCGTTATGGGACAAGGACCAGGGCTGGGACGACCCCATACCCGAACACCTTGCCTCCACATGGAGAGAGTGGGAGACAGAACTCAGCTCACTCCCAGGTGTCAACATACGCCGCAGCTACTTCCCACCCACAGTGAGGCCGGAGACATGCCAGATGGACCTGCACGTCTTCAGCGACGCCTCCGAAGTAGCCTACGGTTCGGTGTGCCTACTTGCGTGCCCGAGAGGAGGGAGGAGAAATACATACTGCCTTCATCCTGGCTCGCTCAAGAATAGCCCCCCGCAAGCAACAATCTATCCCGCGTCTAGAGCTCTGCGCAGCCCTAGCAGGAGCGCAACTCGCCACGTTAATCCAACGTGAACTCACCATTCCGGTGCAAAGAACAATCCTGTGGTCAGACTCCATGACCGTACTCACATGGATCCAGTCCGATTCGTGTAGATACAAGGTCTTCGTGGGAGTCAGAATCACAGAGATCCAAGATTTAACAGAAGCAGCAAGCTGGAGGTATGTGGACACAAAACACAACCCAGCTGACGTCATCACCCGGGGAATGTCCCTGGATGACCTCACCCGTCACAATCTATATAGTGACGGGCCCGAGTTCCTCAAGCTCCCGGAAGAAGAGTGGCCTACACCCACCCCACGGGAGGCGAGTGAAGAGGAGGCAGAGAAGAAGAAATCTATGTTCTGTGGGTTGACACACACACTTGTCCCCACAGATCCCAACATAGACGACTGCCTCACCCTTGAGAGTGCGCAGCTAAAGACATTCCTGTGGCACCACCCAGAAGTTCAGCCCACTACTGACATTACTGCAGCTAACTACGAAGAAGCAGAACTCCTTCTGCTACAGCGAGCCCAGAGAGACTCGTTCCCCGACGAGCTAGACTGTCTACAGGGATCAAAGCCAGTCCCGTCAGACAGCAGACTGCTCCACTTAGCCCCTGAGAGCGACGCCCATAATCTCATCAGAGTGGGTGGTCGTCTGAGGAGAGCCCCAGACTTACCGGATGACGTCAAGTACCCGATAGTCTTAAACAGCCGACACAAGGTCACAGAGCTTATCATAAAGAAATACGACGAGGACGTGCACCACGCCGGGGCAGAGAGAGTCTTCGCGGAGATCAGACACCATTATTGGATACTGCAAGGGAGAGAAGCAGTAGGACACTTCCAGCGGACTTGTCTAGACTGTCGTAAATGGCGAGCACAGCCCAGTATACCCCGGATGGCTGACCTACCCCCCTGTCGCCTCCGACTCGGCGACAAGCCTTTTCACTCCACTGGTATGGACTGTTTCGGCCCGCTGTATGTAAAGAAAGGAAGAGGGACTGAGAAGCGGTGGGGTATTGTATTCAAATGCATGACCACCCGAGCGATACACATAGAACTCCTTCCAACCATGAGCACAGACTCATTCCTTATGGCCTTCCGGAGATTCACATCACGGAAAGGGAAACCGTCTATATTATTGTCTGATCACGGGACAAACTTCAAAGGCGGAGAAAGAGAGCTGAGAGAGAGCTTCCAAGCTATGGGCCCAGAACTTAAGACCCACCTCGCTCCCTCTCAGATTGATTTCCAGTTTAATCCCCCGAATGCACCTCACTTCGGTGGAACTTGGGAACGAGAAGTACGTTCAATAAAGACAGCCCTGTACGCCGTGCTTGGGGCCCAGACCGTGGCGGAAGAAGTCCTCACGACAGTCCTCACGGAGATCGAGGGAGTATTGAACTCAAAGCCCCTCGGTTACGTCTCAAGTGATGTAGCAGATGTCGACCCAGTCACCCCCAACACTCTCTTGATGGGGCGGCTGGACCCCGCGCTACCACAGACAGTGTACAGGCCTGAAGAAGCGAACGGCCGAAGAATCTGGAGGTACAGTCAAGTATTGGCTGACAAGTTTTGGAACAGTTTCCTCCTCCACTATCTACCGTCTCTACAGACCCGCAGAAATGGGTGAAAGAAAGAGACAATTTGACAGAAGGAACAGTCGTCATGATTATCGACCAGTCACTACCCCGAGCTATGTGGCCGGCCGGCCGCGTAAGCAAAGTGATCACTGGTGCCGACGGAAAGGTCAGAGCGGCAGAAGTGCTCGTCCAAGGGCGGACATACACCCGGCCCGTGGCGAGGCTGATAGAGTTGCCAAGGCTCCCCGACACTCTTGATGACGACCAAATCTGGTATGTCATAAATGTATAGATGTAGCAGTACTGTCTATCTGTATGTCATGTATGTCATATATGTCCTGATGAATTGAAAATGGGGGACCCTGATGTAAACTAGACGAAAGTCTTTCTCTAGTCTGCATCCCCTTAACAATTGTGTGTATTGAGCTGTACTGTATTGTACCCATTCTGCAATCTGTTAATAAAGTTTTCAATCAATCAATCAATCAATCTACATGTTGCCCAAAGTCCATAAGAGCCTTACAAATCCACCAGGAAGACCTGTCATCTCAGGAAATGACTCCCTCACAGAGCCCATTTCAAAGCATGTGGACTTCTACATCAAGCCGTTGCTTTCATCCCTCCCGGCTTATATACAAGACACTACGGACGTCCTTACTAAAATCAAGGGACATAACAACATTGGCCCGAATGCATTATTAGCGGTGATGGATGTCACAGCGCTGTATACATCAATTGACCACAGACAAGGTTTGGCTGCCTTAAGACACTATTTGGACAAATGCCCACAGCCACAAGAACCACCCACAGATTTCCTTGTAAACCCCACAGAATGGACACTCTATGTGTTTTTATTTCAGGATAATCTGTTCAAACAAGTGAAAGGATGTGCCATGGGAGCTTGTTTTAGTCCTTCTTATGCGGGTCTGTATATGGGCAAGTGGGAAGAAGATTTTGTGTTTCATCCACGTAATCCATACAGAGACAAATTAATCTGGTGGGCTTGCTACATAGATGATGTGATTTTATGGTGGAATGGAACAGAGGAGGAGTTAGTGTTATTTCATAGGTATCTGAACAGCACAAATAGCAATGTAGAACTGTCTTTGGAATACGATAGAAATAAAATTGACTTCCTAGATCTTACAATCAGTAAAGATACTAGGGGCTATTTACACACTACTATCTATCGCAAAGACACAAACAAAAACACCATACTCCATGCTAATAGCTTCCATCCAGATAGTCTGACCGTTTGGACAATTCCAAAGGCTCTGTAGAATATGTGACAACGACAGGGATTTTGAAACTCAGAGCAGAGAGATGTATACCCGCTTTAGGGAGCGTAACTACTCCCCTAAGATCCTAGATTCAGCTCTCTCCAAGGCCAGCACTCTAGAACGCCAATCACTTTTAACCAGGAAGCCCACCACTAGCCCTAAGAAGGACCAGGTGTATTTCTGCACTAGATACAGTACAGAGGCTCCCACTATACTGAAGGATTTGGGGTGCTTTTTCAATGTATGTGATGTATAGATTGGGGGGAGATGGCCACAGCTAAAACGGTGAGAGAAATGTGCATGGAAGACGGTGATAGAAGAAGCGGTTCAGAGGCAGTAGCCAGCAGAATGTTTAGCAGCCAGCCGAATGTTTTGCATTCCTTGTAAGAACAGAGATAACGGAGCGGTACAGGGCGAGGGAGAGGGGTGACCTCTTTAATGCAACAGTGAATGAAACGTTTAATGGTGTGAAAGGTTATTAACGCAGTTGTCATGACAACGCGGCACATGACAACCAGAAAGGGGTGGGCTATCGTTGCTACGGCGAGGATCTATAAGTCGAACGGTGTTTCCGGGTGTAAGGCAGACTAGAATCTGACCAAGAGCGAGTAGGACTGAGATCACACAGAAGACACTCTCTCCTCTCATCACAAAGAGGAGGGGGGGGGGGAAGAATGCCACATCATCAGTAGCTTCGGCTAACACGAGGAGGGTTAGGCTAAAGACCAGGCCTGAACACTATTGGACTGAATAACAAAAGGACGATAGACGAACACACCGAAAGATCATTAGAATAGACTCTTCAAGGATGATACAATTTGATAACATCTGATTATGAGGTTCTGTTTATAGCAATAAAACAACGCTTTTCCTCATAAGGTATTTCACGGTGTCGAAGTGTCGAATTCTTACGGAGGTGGAGAATTAGTATGGTTTATGGATTGCACTAACGGGGGAGATAAGGATCTTATCAGCCAGTGTCGGAGAGACGTCAGGACCATTAAAAGTACACAACGCAGAGGAATTGGATGGAGAGCCAACCAGACGAAGACGTGATACTGGCCAGTTTGATCAGGATCTAACAGTTGGTGCCGTGACCCGGATTTGCAAGAGATTAAAAGAACGGGAACAGTTGGTTGCCGAGAGATAAGAACAACGGAAAAAGACTTTTTCAATAATGGGGCGACAGTGGACAACAGTCATCGTGTGTGGGAGAATCATGATCGAAGCAAGGCCGGCCAGCCCTGGGAGAGAGCGTCGAGTCGAGCGGTCATGAGGCGGACCAGCGCTGTAGGAGAAACAGCGCTCCGGAGAAAGATGTGAGTTCACTGTGCACACATGGTTGTTTTGATCTTTTAAGCCAAATAAAAACGAACAGATAGTGCATCCGTAAATAAGTAGCGACAGAGAAGCCAGCTGTGATAATATGAGCAGAGAGCCATGGTGTTTTGAAAAACCAAGATGGGTTTTATCTACAGGGAATGAAAAACAAACTGGCCGGTGAAGGAAGTTAGTGTTCTAAGGGGTTAATTCCATTTTTGTTGGTCTGTAATATAAGGGTTGTTTTCCTCGCAAGAGGCGGGAACGCGGGACTGTGAGTCGGGAGAATCTACCTACGTTTTTCAGACCTACCGTCATTTGGCATTCAGTCTATTTTTGACCTGTTCAGTACTTGCATGTTAGTAGATCATCTATTGTCATGTGACCTGCAGACATCATTATGACCTGTTTGGCCGACGAGACTCTAAGAAACAGTTGTTTTGTTGTTAGGCCTTGAAAAAGGAGGGCAGGGTTCGTTTGTTTGAGAGAGTAGCCATTATGAGCGAGACAAGATGGCCGCAAAAGGGGCCACGAGGAGATGATACAAGATGGCCGTGAGCGCCACGAGGAGATAACAACAGATAAGAACCAGGAAATGACACGTCAACTAAAACACCATGGAGGAGGAGTAGGTCGCCACCTAGTGGCAGAGGGGGGTAGTGCTGGGGAGTTTTCATTACCCATAGGGGAATATTTAGATATAAGTCTGTACTACCATCTAGTGGCGGAGTGGGGGAGTGATTCAATAGTCAATCTACTGCAGCACAGAGAGTGGATCTATTATAATAATAATATTGATATACAGGTTGATTAAATAGAGTTTAATCATACAATGGATTACATAAGAATTGCACAGACAGAGGAGGTGCAGTTATTTGTATGGGTCAATTATGGAATAAAGAGGGAGTTTGAATTCCAGTGGGGCCTTCTCACACCTAATAGATAGGCAGGGTCTTCAGAAGACACGTCACCAGAAGAACTGGCGCGCGCTGGGGGTCAAACTGGGATGAAGAGTTGCGCGGAGTGGGTATCGGAAACTGCAAGTGTCACGCCGGAAGACAACAAACAGGGAACCGCCCTGTAAGATGGATAATAGGTGTGGAGAAGGTGGTAGACTAATAGCAAAACAAGGGAAGTCGAATGTACAGACGACTGCCGGTGTTGTGTTTCTGCTTTCAAGGGGGGAATGACACCGACAGCGATGGAGATGACCAGGAGACAGACTGGAGGAGGAGGAAGCCGCAGGGGCCAGGCACCGCAGCCTGGGACACAGATCATCCGCGACGAGAGAGAGGAGACGGCGGCGGTGGAGGAGCAGATGTGGAGAGGACAGCCAGAGACACTGAGCAGGAGCAGACCAGGGGAGACATTTTTGCCTAGGGGACCGCGCCCTGGGAGGGGGACCAGCTCAGGAAAGGAGCCGTCACTGAAAGGGGCCCTTGCCCTAGAAGACGGGACCAGCCCAAGATGGGAGGTGTACTGTAAGAGGGAAGGGAGCGCTCTGATTTGGACGTGGGGTACCTAATAGGGGGGCCGAAGGGTTTAGGTGTGTCGTCTGAAAAGTTGCAATCTGTGTTTTTCTCTGTCTCTCTCTCTCTCTCTCCTCCATGACCGTTGTTTATCCTTTCTGGTTTGGGTGTGATGCGGGTAATGGAAAACAACAAGGCAAAACAGCAGACGGTGGGGCCCTCATTGTTATGAGTCTATTTTTGTGTATAATTAATTGGAAAACCAAGTAGTCTATTGATTCTGAAGGTTGATTAAGAATCAAAGGGGGGAATGAAGGATTTGGGGTGTTTTTTCAATGTATGTGATGTATAGATTGGGGGGAGATGGCCACAGCTAAAACGGTGAGAGAAATGTGCATGGAAGACGGTGATAGAAGAAGCGGTTCAGAGGCAGTAGCCAGCAGAATGTTTAGCAGCCAGCCGAATGTTTTGCATTCCTTGTAAGAACAGAGATAACGGAGCGGTACAGGGCGAGGGAGAGGGGTGACCTCTTTAATGCAACAGTGAATGAAACGTTTAATGGTGTGAAAGGTTATTAACGCAGTTGTCATGACAACGCGGCACATGACAACCAGAAAGGGGTGGGCTATCGTTGCTACGGCGAGGACCTATAAGTCGAACGGTGTTTCCGGGTGTAAGGCAGACCAGAATCTGACCAAGAGCGAGTAGGACTGAGATCACACAGAAGACACTCTCTCCTCTCATCACAGAGAGGAGGGGGGGGGGGGAGAATGCCACATCATCAGTAGCTTCGGCTAACGCGAGGAGGGTTAGGCTAAAGACCAGGCCTGAACACTATTGGACTGAATAACAAAAGGACGATAGACGAACACACCGAAAGATCATTAGAATAGACTCTTCAAGGACGATACAATTTGATAACATCTGATTATGAGGTTCTGTTTATAGCAATAAAACAACGCTTTTCCTCATAAGGTATTTCACGGTGTCGAAGTGTCGAATTCTTACGGAGGTGGAGAATTAGTATGGTTTATGGATTGCACTAACGGGGGAGATAAGGATCTTATCAGCCAGTGTCGGAGAGACGTCAGGACCATTAAAAGTACACAACGCAGAGGAATTGGATGGAGAGCCAATAAGGAGAAGACGTGATACTGGCCAGTTTGATCAGGATCTAACAATACGGAACATTATCAAACGGAACTGGGACATCATCAAATGTGATGAAACGCTGAAAGAAATATTTCCAGAGCCCCCTGTGTGCTCCTTTAGGAGAGCTCCTACTCTAGGAGACAGATTAGTACACAGCCACTTACCAGCTGAGGAAAGAACAACATGGATACCTAAAGTCCCTAATGGAACGTTTCAGTGTGTGACATTGTAGTGAAATGTAAGGGCTTTACCCATCCCAGAACACAGCAGGTATACACAACGAGACATTTTATAAACTGTAAAACTACCAGTGATGCCACAGATTACTTGTAAAAGTAATCTGATTACTGATTACTGATTACTCCTTTAAAAAGTAATCTAAGTTACTTTACTGATTACTTGATTATCAGAGTAACTTAGTTACTTTGAAAGTAACTAGGTTACGAAGTCGTCGTCGTTCCCCCAACAGTTTTTTTTAAACGCTTTATTGAAAGTGCATAAATTGTTTTTAACTTGTTTCTCTGCACATAACGTAAATTGTTAAACTAGTGCTTCAGCTTCTGTACAATCAAGTATGGTAAAGCAACAGTCTATGATGCTCACAGCATTAGAGCAGCCAGCCAGTGGTTTTACAAAACCAGTGTATCACATCTAACAAATGCAGGCTGAACTATTCAATTATATCAACTGTAACTATTAAATTGTTTTTATAAATGTCTCTCTATAAACATACAATCAGTCTCTCTTTAACATGTAAATTAACTGTAAATCTGGCAAATAAGAGCTTTTGCTCTGCCACCATCAACCCTCCTGTACCTAGTCGAAGCGTCGGCTAGTGTTGTGATTCCAGATGCTTTCAATGCAATTGGATGTGCTGTTTTTAGCGGTAGACAGTATTTTGTTTCCTCCGCTGTGAAGTAGTGACTGAGGCTACGTTTAGACGAGCGTTTTGGGGTGGAATTCTGAACAGAAACGGCAAAAGTCATCTTGCAGTTTCACTTTTAATTTTGCCAAGCGTTTTGGGGTGGAATTCTCAGACGACGGAGCCCTGCTGTCACACGATTGGCGCATATGTCACATGACGTGCTGTGAAGACCCGCCCTACTCTGCCTCTGATTCGCAGACTGTGGATGGGGAATGTGATTGGACCAAAGCAGAGTCACTCAGAGACAGAGGGACCAGTCACGCCGCGGGACACATTCTTGTATTTAACCCTTTCACTGCCACACCACGTCACTCCCAAAAGAAAAACAGCTCAAAATGTATTTTTGACTGTCGAAAACGAAATAAAATACTGCATTCCGCCTGCATTATGAATTTATGATGAGATAGTAACGAAATAGTAATGCACAGCCACTTGGACAAGTAACTGCAATCAGATTACTGGCTTTTAAAGATTAACGCGTTAGATTACTATTTTCGGGGAAAAGTAATCAGATTACAATACTGGCATCACTGAAAACTACCCATGTTATTTATATATTGTGTTGTTCTCGATGTGATGCTTTCTATGTTGGCCGCACCAAACAGCGTTTACAGGACCGCCTCAGTGAGCATAAATATGCAGCTAAGGTTCTAAACTGTGATTATGCTATAGTTAAACATTTCATGGATAAACATGCTGACAGTTCTATTTCTTTCACAGCTCTAGGAATCGACCATGCCGCCCTGAATCCTCGAAGAGAGCACTGAACCAACTAGAGAGTCGCTGGATATATAAGCTATGTCATATCCAGGGATTAATGATACTATAGAGATGGTGTCCTTTTTGTAAATATGGGAATAATTTGTGTTGGTGTTTTGCCTTTCTAGTTTAAAATTGTATATATTATATGAAGATCTATGTTTGTTTTGGTCTTGAGACATGGGAGGACCTCTCTAGTCTAGAGGCACACTATTATGACAGCTAGACCTCAGGCTGACTAGGTACACAACTACACACACCTGGGCCCTATTCCCCGTACCTGGTTCAACTAAGTCGATCAAGATGTCATTATCCAGATTCAGTTAACCCGATGTTTGAAGCCGGGATTTTCCTGTTCCTCGAAGGTGGATTCAGTCTCATTAACTCAAACCAGACTTGAGACCCAGGATAAGTGCGCGCGGCCGCTCCAGTTGAAAAGCCAGCACGTATCGATAGCAGAGATCCTGATTCTCTAGCGGCATTGATTGATTAATTGATTTAAAACTTTATTAACATATTGCAGTACGGCTCAATCGCCTCGCCGACAAGTTAAATGCGTTATCTATAGGCTAATTTCAAGTCCCTCATTACCTCAATCAATCAGATTATATTTCTTTAAACTTGCCTGCTGGATTGAATAATCAAATGAGATCTTGCTAGCGAAAATAATTAGTTAAACTGTTATACAGAATAACGATACGGCTCTCTTACCCATTGATTGATGTATGGTCGATCTTTTACTTATCTCCACTGTGGTGTAACGGGTTCTTCTTTTGACTTTCACGCAGACGACCGGGGTTCGAAACCTAGTCTTTTCCTTCTTTTTGCGATGTAGGAATAATTCAATTTGGTGCACGTTGAGAGCTATATAAAGAATGACATCCTCAATGCATGTAGATTTATAATATTTTAACTTAAAACTAGGCTACTTTGGCGTATAATCATTAATATTATATTCCAAAAAATTATATTGGAAACACGGGGTTTCGAACACCGGTCGCCGGGTTGCCAGGATTGAGCACTACCGCTGCGCCACTGTGCCAGATGGGATAAATTCATTGTTTATACATTAATGAACGAGAGACCCGTGTTTAGAATATTCTTTATTTTGAATGAAGTTTTATCTCTTTATTCCCATTCATTAATGTGACGTCAACGGCTCATTCAATTTCTCAAATCCGTCAAACAGCGCATCTCATCAGACATCTTAATCCCAGTTACAATTAAAATAACCACATAATGTGTACATCGCACCGAGCGAGCGCCACGGTATATAACGTGCATTATTTAGGACAAAGTGAATTTAGTATCAGCATTTTGGGTCTATTTTACATTTCAAAAGCCCCCTCTGGAAGAATGGAGCACAAAAACGTAATTCAGAATGGTATAATGCAGATCGTAGACTGTGGGAATAATTTCAGGAAACGGGCTGTCATTTCTTTGCGGGGGCGTGGCGATGGTTCATCCGGCTAACTTGAACTTAAACCCTGCTCTCGACCAGGCTCAAACTTTTTGATCTGTTGTCATGGTGATTTAGACAATCCAGCTTCGGGGAACAGGAAGGTCCGGCTTAAGTCAGACTTGACCGAAAGTTATCCGGCTAACTCAGTTATCCAGGTACGGGGAACGGGGCCCTGAGCTCAATAGAGCAATTAGCACAGCCTCAACCTTTGAATATAGCTCTGTTTACTCACTATGTCTGTATGCCCTGAAGAAGACCGATAGAGAGGCCGAAACATGTTGGTGTTTTTTTAATGGTTCTAATATGAACTAACCTTTTTTATATACAACCTTTTTTATATACAAGAAGAGTGCCTGGAACTTCCTTATTTTTATTCAACTGACTTCCCTCATCCAAGAGCACCTTCAAAAAGACACAGGATTCACACCACAAAGACGCTGCAGCCCTCCTTCTTGTTCAAGTTACCAAAACCTGTTGCACCTTTTGTACAACACATTTTAGTTCCTCGTATCAAAGGCAAAAAAAACAACATTCAGTAATAAATCATCAATGTCAACAAAGCTAGTGGGCCGTATAAACATGAATTCGACCTTTAACTCATTGGGCCCCATACCCTGGTATAGTCGGGTTTCGCCACCATGCACTCGGGTTTTGATCCTTTGATCTTTTTCCTTTTATCCCCGTTCTATACACTCAGCCGGAGCTCCCTGTCTCCCTGGCTCATCTGCCTACGTTGGAATTGCAATGACGATCGAATCTCACCAGGTGGCAGTATCGCCTACCTTTTGAACTGGGGATATCGCTTGTCCCCAGTACTGAGTTTACCACCGGCTGTTTCCGCCTAGGAGTGGATCACAACATAGCAATCGGTGGAAGATTTGGTGCATCAGAGCTATTCTTTCCCGTATGGTAGCCATGCCCAATATACACAAGTAATTGCGATCGCCATGGGATCGACTGGGATTTATTCATTTTGGAGTACTTTCTGACTGAGGTAAGGTCTATCTTAGGTAACCTGCTGTTTTTATTTTTTTTTACGTAAAACATGCTTCTGTACCGATCAGTGTCTTGTTTTATCAGACGTAAAACATGCTCGACTGTCAGGATGGAGGTAGGTGAGTTCCAATTGTTGTAGGCAGTCACAGAGACGGAGAAGGTATACTCTTGAACAGGTTCGACTTTAATAGTAAAGAACACAAAGAGTAAAACTAGGATACTATGCCAAGGCAAGGGAAAGAGAATAGATAATGGAGCTTAGTGGTGGTCCAAAACTAGAACCGGCCGCGTTATCTCCGAACGCCTATAGTGAAGACCTGACGAATGACAAGCAGAGGAAAGGAATGTTACATAGCCACCAAATACCAACATTCCACACACACCCCTGTGACAGCCAATCAGAAGCCAACCCCTAAGTGACAGCACTAAATGACAGGGAAAAACAAGTGACAGCAATCAAGTGACAGATGACAGAGAAGGTGGGTGGTTCCCGACCGTAGTCAAGAACCAGAATCGTAACACTCGACAAACACGATCGCAGTTTCTAGTTAAAACGACCCTCCCCCCTTGATGTTTTTGTGGAGAGTGGAGACACATATGTACATGGTATAATCCTTTGATTTGGGGTTTCAGGCGATCAACCAGAACGATTTGGGCATATCTTAAGAACTTCTACTCATGTACAATAGAGAGCATCCTGACTGGCAACATCACCTCCTGGTTTGGGAATAGCACTGCACAAGACCTAAGCAGACTACAAAGAGTGACACGTTCAGCGGAACGCACAATTGGAGGGGGGCTTCCCACCCTCCAGAACATTTACAACAAGCGGTGCAGGGGTAAGGCTAAGAGAATCATCAAGGACTCCAGCCACCCGAACAACTGCCTCTTTGAACTGCTGCGGTCAGGCAAGCAATACCGTCTCAAGGCGAGCATAGAAAGACTCAGAAGGAGCTTCTATCCCCAGGCCATCAGGCTGCTCAACGAACAATAAACACTATGCAACAACCATCAAATGCACACAGCACACACATCCACACGCACACACTCACTTTAAACAAACAACACACTGCAGCACCCACTCTCCACACTTTAGATCACCTAAACACACTTTATATTTATTGGTAAAGGATTTGCACTACAACTCGTACACCTTACTGTAAATTGTACCTAAATTGTACCTCATCCCATTTCTGCTTTGCACTATATAGTATTGTATATTAGTATATTGCATAGTATATTGTATATTGTATGGTAACTCAGTTACTTCTAGTCTGCATCGAACATTGTACATATGTCTATACTGAACACTGGGACCTCTATTTTACTTCTTTTTACATGCTACTTTATTTTATTTCATACTTATCTTGTCTAGCACAGTCTCTGGAGCGTAACAGTAAGAAGCATTTTGTATAAAAGTATTCTGTACTTCTGTATGACAACTATTAAAGAAACTTGAAACTTTTCTTGCATATAACGCGTCATATCTCGTGATCTATGAAAAAAGACTGGATTATTTTGGAAAGGGCCGATGTTTAGCATGTAATAGCGCACAAACTACAGTATGTAGACATTAACTGATTAGTCAGTGATGGACTATGAACAATGCCTGTCAAATGAGCCATACTATTGTCTCCATAGCTATAATACAGACAATACAATGCAAACATCGCTGAAATGGTCAATAACGCTGGCGCCATTGAGTACAGATGGGGAAAGAGGGTGGCGCCTAAAGTTAAAGATAGAATCTGTAATGGCGTCAAACAACGACTTCTAGGTAAGAGTGCTCCTCTTGCTATTTCAAATTGTGTACATTTTTTGTTTTGGTCTGATGTGTGGGTTGGAGTTATGGGGGGATAAAGTTTTGGGTTGCTATTGTTGATATTGTCAACTCTCCAACCCACACATCAGCCCAAAACGAAAAATGTAAACAAAATGTAATACCAACCAGGACTCTTTTGCCTAGAGGTCGCTGCTTGACGGCATTTACAGATTCTACCTTTAAAGATAAAGCATCATAAAGATTTTTAATGAATTGTCACATCAAGCACTACAGAGCACACCAGAGCTAATTTCTCTTGTGAGAAATTTGTGAGTTGTTGTGAGCAGTGATGCCACAGATTACTTGTAAAAATAATCTGATTACTGATTACTGATTACTCCTTTAAAAAGTAATCTAGTTACTTTACTGATTACTTGATTATCAAAGTAACTTAGTTACTTTGAAAGTAACTAGGTTACGAAGTCGTCGTCGTCAGGGGCGGATTTAGGATTATAGGAGATCCGGGGCTTAGCCCAGATAGGTTTTTTTCTTTTTTTCTTTTTTCAATTTTTTCAGCAGATTTTTTTTCAATTTAATTAACCTGTACGTGCAATTTCCTGCAATATAGAGCCTTCAATCTTGACCAATAAAGCTGCTCTTTTCACTATAAAACTCAGTTAACCATAACGTAGTTATGGTTAGATTTATATATTGGGGGGGGGGGGTATATCATATTTTTCATATGATCAAAAAGTGGTGGAGCAAGAGCATACCTTTGCTCCCCCAAGTTCAATAGTGGGAGAGCAGAGATGCTCCGAATGCTCTTATGGCCAGGCGTCTATGATTCACTGATACAAAGTAAAATAGTGCAGTGCAATAAAATAGTTAGTAAAATAGAATAAAATAATGCAATAGTGCATTGCAATAAAATAGTTATCATCGTATTTTTTCGGGAGGCCGGTAAGGAGTGCATTACAGTAGTCGAGTTGGCTTGAGATAAAGGCATGGATCTGGTTTTCAGCGTCCTTTTGATTTATAAATGGCCGTACTTTAGCTATGTTTCTAAGGTGGAAGAATTAAGTTTTTGTCAACTTGTTGATTGTGATTTAAAGCTTAGGTCTGAGTCTACCATGACACCAAGACTTAACTCACTCAAATACAGTTAGCAGCTGGATAGACCACAGATGGAAATTAGCTTCTGCTAAATCTGGTGCAAACATATTTTCATGTAACAATGATGAATTGTCAAAAAAAATAAAAAATAAAAGATTAAATAGATTCGGGGCTTTTCAGAAAACATTCGGGGCTTGAGCCCAAGTAGCCACCCCCTAGCCCCGCCCCTGGTCGTCGTCCCCCCTGCTGCTGCCACAAGAATGACAACAGTTTTTTTTTTTAAATAATGCTTTATTGAAAGTGCATATGTCATAAATCATGATTGGCTGCTCAGACAGGTCATCATGAGACGTCATCAGCCATCAGGCCATACTCCGGTCTAGCTGACTGTACCCCTGGCTCTCTTATCATCAGCATTATGAGATAGTAACTAAATAGTAACACAGCCACTTGGAAAAGTAACTGTAATCAGATTACTGGCTTGTAAAAAGTAACAAGTTAGATTACTATTTACTGAAATCACTGGTTTACTGGCATCACTGGTTGTGAGTAACTTGGAATCAGCCTCATATCGTTCTTGCTCCTGCTTTATATGAAAGGCCCATTATTTAACTCTATTGCTCTGACCAGATTGTATCTCGTCTATCTGTTGTTGATTTGGTATAGTTTTATTGTGTAATTTTGCATTGTCTGTTTTAACTGTCGAAATTCAATGTTTTAAGCTGCTGTCTTGGCCAGGCTTTCCTTGGAAAAGAGATCATTGTGTCTCAATGGGACTGACCTGGTTAAATAAAAGCTAAATGAAATAAAAAATAAATGAAAACTTGTTAAAAATCTTTATGATACAGGCGGTCAGGTGGCGTAGCGGAGATTGCGTTTGTCACCAACGCCGGAGACGCTGGATTCGCCTGTTCGAATCCAGCTCCCGGCGTTGTCTCAGCTTGGCTGGCCGTTCACACTAATACAATTGGCAGTATTAGAGGGTGGGAAAGCTGACGGGGTGGGTCCGGGTCGTTGTAAAGAGCGACTCCTACAGTTCGGTCAGGGCGCCTGCTCAGCGCGGATAGGATCTAAAGGGGGTAGTGTGATCCTTCCACACGTTACACCCTCTCAGTGAGAGTCCGCGCTGCCAGGTGAAAAGAAGCGGTTGATTGGCTAGACGTGTGTCGGAGGAAGCACGTGATAGCCTCCACTCTCCCAGACCGACTGTGGGGGGTAAGTGCGCAGCGACCAGGAAGGGGATTGGGAATTGGCATAACGACTAACATTGGGGATTGGAGAAAATCGGAGGAAAAAGGAGGGGGGAAAAGATCAATAAAAAGAAATAATAAAAATCTTTATGATACTTTCAATTTCATATATATATATATAAATATATATGAAATTGATGTGAAGATTCTTAAAAAATCTTTATGATGCTTCATCTTTATAAAGGTCAGGGTAAGTCACGGTAAGGCATGGTAATAACATTGTTGTTTATTACTCTGTGTTCCAGGCATGTGACTGTGTGCACCTGGGATAACTTATTTTTTGTAGCGTAAAAGGCCAAGTACACTGCCATGGCGTCTGTCCAGGGGCTGATGGTAAAACGGATGAACGGATGCCAGGTGTTTGGTTCAGAGAGACCAGACAGGTCAGACAGATGAGCGGTTGATAATGCTCCGAGGGATGGTAAATGTCTCACTCTGGCCGGAGCCAACGGCTGAGATGCTGAAACGGTCCCGTGGTTACAGTGGCAGGAGCTCTAAGAAGAGTAACAGACGCCTTTAATGTAAAAACGATTCCAGGTTTAAAAGCTGACTCCGGTATGGACCTCTCCTTCCTGGTCTGGGACGGTTGGCTTTGAATACTCCAACAGCTGGGGTTTAATTCAAACCAAGTTTAATGGGTGGGAGAATCACACATTAAGAATAAAAAGATCTGTAATATATTGAAGATGGACTACGCTTTCAATGAAACCAGTCCATTATATTTGACAAACGATAAGGGGCTGGGTGTGAATTGGGTTTTCCTGGCAACAGCACAGTACAAGCAACTGAGAGCTTTTAGGACAGGATTACACACAGATCACTCCGGTCTTTAACTGGATTTAGCAGCGTTCAGCACTTTACCACCTTAAGTAGCATGTACACGCCACTTTAATATTCCATTCAATCAAACTACAGTACAGTAGCAGCAGGCTAGGGGGATACTCCCCTCTGCACTGAGCCACTGTTTCAGGAGCTCCCTACCAGGACACTCCCCTTGACTTTAAATACCTTGTCTGTGGGCCGGAGAAGCATTGCACCTCTGTTGGGATTTCACTCTCACGTCTGGAGGTTCAGTCCGTCCGTTGATCTGTGTGTGAGGCCAGGTGTTTTTTCAGACGTACGCTTTGTCGACGATACACTGATTGACTCTTACTAACAGGGCATTTTTCAGTCCTTACCACAGGGGACCAGGGACCAGTTCCGCAAAGGCATAGAGCAGGACCAGGCCGGGGTCGTTCCGAACCATCCCCTGATCCGAAAAAGCATTGAGGATGGGTCTGTGGGCTGGAGCTGTGGTCCCCTCTCTGCTGCTGCTGCAACAGCTAGCTCTGACCGTCACGGCGCAGGGCATCGGTGAGTACTGGCCCCCCTGAGCCTGACATCTACCGTGTCTTATCCTGCTCAAGAGCCTCCTGTCTTCCTTTCCCCCTGACAACTACAAGTTCCTACTAGACTCTCTCACCTGGATCTACATTGCAACTTCTCAGCGCCAGTGAGCCGCTTCTCTTTGAATCATGACATCTGTTCAGGTTTTACTGGCTGTTGGATTCCGACCCGCAGGACTAAATAACAGGCTGACCAAAAATAAAGTGTCTGTGATGATAAAGTGTTTGTAGGTTAACTTAATTCGTCTGGAAACCACACATCATATTTTCCATATAAACACATGTCCCTTTGTATTACTCCTGAATTTGGGTCATGGCTCTGTGTCTGTGTGTGTCTCTGTCTGTCTGTCTGTCTGTCTGTCTGTCTGTCTGTCTGTCTGTCTGTCTGTCTGTCTGTCTGTCTGTCTGTCTGTCTGTCTGTCTGTCTGTCTGTCTGTCTGTCTGTCTGTCTGTCTGTCTGTCTGTCTGTCTGTCTGTCTGTCTGTCTGTCTGTCTGTCTGTCTGTCTGTCTGTCTGTCTGTCTGTCTGTCTGTCTGTCTGTCTGTCTGTGTCTGTCTGTCTGTGTGTGTTTGTGTGTCTGTGTGTGTGTATGTCTGTGTCTGTCTGTCTGTCGGTCTGTTTGTGTGTGTGTGTGTGTGTGTGTGTGTGTATTCCCAGCCCTCACCCCCACTGCAGTGCTGACACTATGGTTCAGTGCCACCTCTGTGTGCGGTGTGTGTGTGTGTGTGTGTGTGTGTGTGTGTGTGTGTGTGTGTGTGTGTGTGTGTGTGTGTGTGTATTCCCAGCCCTCACACCCACTTCTGACACCCATATGGTTCAGTGCCACCTCTGTGTGTGTGTGTGTGTGTGTGTGTGTGTGTGTGTGTGTGTGTGTGTGTGTGTGTGTGTGTGTGTGTGTGTGTGTGTGTGTGTGTGTGTGTGTGTGTGTGTGTGTGTGTGTGTGTGTGTGTGTGTGTGTGTGTGTGTGTGTGTGTGTGTGTGTGTGTGATGGCTGCAGAGGCAGTAGGTTTGTTCCAATGGAAAGAGTTTACTGCTGGTTCTGCAGCGCAGCTCCAGTGTGTCTATAAAACACAGCATGACACACATAAACGCACACACACACACACACAAATGCATGAATGCAATAATTGAGCACACACACATGCACATGCACATATACAAACACACACACACACACTGGCACACTATATTAAAGCGCTATAGCGCACTGACTCAGACATTGTAAGCCATGCTACATTATTGTTATAGGCTCACAAAACTCACTGTTAACACAGAACCAATTCAATCTTTTTTCTTCACCTGCAAAATGCTTGGACCAGATATTAATAGTCAGTATGTTGGATTGTGCTATAAAGGACATTTCCCTCCGCTACACTGACTGCATGATGTTCTCTCTCATGTGTGCACGGCGCGCGCGCCAGTCTACGACCTGCTGGTGTCTCCGGACTGCCTGCCGGACCTGCTGCAGGGCAGCCTGAGGAACAAAGGGCGAGACGAGGCCTTCCTCCTCTCCTCCTTCAGGCTCCAGAGCAAGGTGCCCACGTCCCTCTACACCGTCGTCAACCCCCTAGAGAACACCAAGTACCTGGAGTTCAGCGTACAGGCCAAACTAAACAAGGGTGACTGCTTTAGAACATACTGTTCATATCTATCTATCTGTCTGTCTATCTATCTGTCCGCCGCATTGCCAGACATGGGGGCGACTGTGGCTCGGGAGGTAGAGCAGTCGTTTTGGTAATCTGGAGGATCCCGGTTCGATTCCCACTCCTCCCGGGCAGCGCGTCGAAGTGTCCTTGAGCAAGACATTTAACCCCTAATTTCTCCCAATGAGCAGGTTGGCATCTTGCATGGTTGCCATCGATGTGTGAGTGAATGGGTGAATGTGAGGAACAAATTGTAAAGCGCTATATAAATGCACCATTTACCATTTTACATCTGATAAAAAAAAATTGATTTTGAACACCCGCCTCCTTCTCTCCGTCCGCCTCAGTCACTCTGCGTTACCAGAAGGTTGACGGAAGGTCCAGCACCACCAGCTTCAACCACCCCTCCCTGGCTGACGGCAGAGAGCACCACGTGATGCTGCACGCCAGCGGGCTCCAGCGCGGACCCCCCCGCCTCAACATCTACGTGGACTGCAGGCTGGCGCACACCGTGGACGACCTGCCTGCCGCTTTCGGGTCGCTGCCACCTGGTCCTAACAAGGTGGCACTTAGGACCATGCAGTCCACGGGGCAGGTGAGAGTGGGAGCTTTAACAGTAACTGGGGGGGGGGGGGGCAGTGTTGCGTTGCTGATATCAAATCTGGTTGCACGCACACTAATGACGCCACGTGCACGCGCGCTCCCGGGCGCGTGCACGCGCTCCCGTGCATGCGCATAAATGTTCCCTCGCATAAGCACAGACTAAACACAGTGCCTAATTGCCAGACGAATGGAATGTAACACATTTCATTCACAAGTTTTGTGTGAATGTATCTGAGAACCTATTTGAACACACCTGACGACCGGCGCTATTGATATGCAAAGTAGCCATTGGGTACTTAGCGAGTTGGCGCATCAGTCGAGTGCAGCGCATTCCTCTGTGCACGCGCATGCACATCCGTGCATTTGCGTGCACGCGCTTCTGCTCACAAAAGCTTGGTTGCACATCGTGCAACCCCGTCCCATGAGCAACGCACCTCTGGGGGGGGGGGGTATTGTGCAGACCACCGCACAGCCACATGCACACACTCACTTTAAAAGTTCAGCTTTAACATTCACTTTAGACACTTAAACACTTTTAATACTACACCATATTTTATCTATTTATTACTAAATATTTGCCTCTCTACTTCATTTTGCATTTAGCATTTAGTTTTAGCATTTTGTAAATTCTTTGTTTTGTGTATATTTTGT